>NC_091821.1:155331540-155631540 GCF_038994185.2 Dermacentor albipictus
GATTGGTGCACTCACACTAGTCCAGTGCTTCTGCACGAATGTGGAAGCTTGTGGCCTCAGCTACTCCGACTCCTTAGACAATGTGGAGAAGTGTGTGCGTCGCAACTCAAGCAAAAGAAAATACAGGACTATTTCATGTGAAACTAAGCTGTTTCATCAATAAAATTATTTATAAATGGTATGTGCTTTTATGACATCCAATTCTTTAGCAGGTTTATATCAAATTATGCTCTATCTCGAACTGATAGGCGTTTTCCTGCGAGTTCGATATAGCCGGGTTCGACTGTAGGTACACAGCTGAGTCGGTGCAGCATAGTTTGATTTGACTACTCTTTTTACCAGCATTCACTAAATAATTACTAAACAGGAGTTGGTTACATGCAAGATGCTGTGGCTATCAAGACTCGACAAAAGTGTGTGCTCTATCATTGGCAGCTGATAATATGACAGTTGGGCACCACAATGTGTGGTCCGCCTGTGTGCTAATATAACAGTGCTTTTCTAAAAGCTGGTCTGCTAGCCATGGGTGCATTTAGCCCAACCTTAGCTTACACATGTGACCAAGAGTATGTGGACTACGTTTTCCACTAAAAAAAAGACTGAATTTATTTTCCACCTAGGCATATAGTCTAAAATTGACAAATAAGTTTGCTGTATAAGCACTGCACTACACCTGTAGATTTGAAGCTACATGCCTATACTGCAAGAAAGCTTTCCTTCTTCCAGAAATCCACAGTCCACATACTTTTGCTCACGGCTGTAAATACAAACAAGTGGAGCCATCTCAACTTGAAAGGTGCTTCTGAGGTAGTAACCCTTTATCTAAAAGAGGTTTTGTAACGAGACATCAGACACTTCTTGCAGCAAAGTATGTGGTGAACAACAGTCAAGCCACAAAGTCTGGGAAATAGCCAGTACAGCTAATTTGCTAATATAATTGTTGAGGTTAGTACTTTAAACAACAAGTAATCTAGGCATGCTTTATTAAAGGGACAAAAAAGAGAGACATTGAAGTTAAGCTGGATTGGTAGACTACCCATCTGGAATGTCAAATAAGTCAGCCTTATTCTGAGCGGACACTTGGTAACCAAAAAAAAAAGGATGCATAAAAAAGAAGAGGGTGGCAACACTACTACAAAACTCCCACACTCTCCAACATATCATAAATTGTGGTAACTTCTGCTCAGTGCTACTTTATCGTTTATCAATAAAGACTTCACTGTACTCAAACATAACCAGGTACTGAATGTAGCAGCATTTGGGGACCTTATCCCATAAAACAATGACTTAAATATGCAGAAAAACTTCGAAAGTCAAGATGTCAGACTGACGTCATTGGTGTCATGCTTTGGGTGCCAAATTCGAAAAGGAAATTCAACTTCCATTTTTCTGCTAATAGTTGACCTTCTGCCAATAAAAAAATTAAAGTATTAACTTTGAAACATTGGTACAGAAATCTACATTCATCTAACATTCCTTTAGTGTGCCTTTAATGTTTGCAGTGGATGCAAAGGTGCTGACCCCTTTTTTGTCAACTTATAGTAAAGCAGCAATTAGAATAACGAAATTTCAACACATATTCAACTTTATTGCAGAGCATAATTATAACTAAAACATTTTTTATACTTCACTTCTGCCCCTTAGGCTGGAGTACTTAAACATGTAAGCATTACTTGCACAAAAAATTAAAGTGAGCAACTTTCTGATGAGTAAAATATACTAATTAACTGTAGTTAAGACACATACTGCAAATGCAGCCTTGGGCTGGTATAGCGTAAAACTATTCCAATCTGTTTTTATTCCAAATCTGCCATTAGCCCTCAGTGATAGGTCAGAATGGCTCGGGTACAGCCCATATGGGCGGGCACGACGCCCAAATGGGCAGAGCTTAAGCCATACTGACCCATCACGGAGGGCTAATGGCAGATTTGGAATAAAAACAGATTGGAATAATTTTACTGTAGTAAGTCAGCACTAAGGCCAAGTCCACTTGCGAAAAATCCCAGGAAAAACACTAGTTTTGAGACATCCACCTACTAAACGTACAACAAAATAAAGCAATGATCCAAATTATATTTTCTTCAAGAACCTGTCATGTGCTACAGGGTGGTGTGAGAAAATACGGTGATGTTTCAGATATTATTTTCCCCAAAGCCCTTTGTTATGTGCTTTGTTATAATGGCTAAATGTTGAATATGAATGAAAAACAGTGCAACAAATGCAAACCGTACTCTCGTTCAGTAGTAAGTCTTTGGAGAAGGCCACTTTTCAACCTGAAACAAAAAGGCAACACTTCAGTCATATTAGAATTATTATAAAAAATAAAATACACTCCAAGTACCAAACCAGGGCATGGCATCAGATAAAAATGGCGGTGGGGGATGCTTGAACCAATGAAAGTTAAAAAAAAAAAATGCAGCTCTGAAAGATACACTGCTACCACCATAATTAGGAACCTTCTCACACCTGTTTTACTCTGGGCCACATTATCTACTTCAGGTGCTGTGCCTATAATTTTACATGCCAAAATACCACCTCAGAACAACAAGTACTAATGAGAATATCAATTTTTAAAAATTCACTTTATGACACTTCCGATTCGACTTGCACTGCAAAACTGCTTAATACATAAGATGCACTTTAGAAGAAAGTGATGGAAGATGTCTGGATGGTTGCTGGTGGAACTAGTAATGTGTTCATGTGGTGGCGTTTCTTGTTTAACTGTATTTAACAGCAATAATTTAGAGCAGGTGAATTTGTGAGCTGGGTGTTTTCAAGTATACCGCATGTGAAATATAGCTGATCTGTTACTGCATGTGAAATATTAGATGTTTCAAGAGTGGAGTCCACATTTGCAGATGCAGTTACACATAATGAATTTTTTTTTTACTTTCTAATGTGTTTTACTGCTGCTTGTCTCTAGTGATGACTGTATCAGTAAAAGATGAAAACTAAACCTTCAAAAGACAGAGGTAATTGGTGCCTTAAAAAGCAACTACGGCAACTTTTCAACCATGTAAATACTAAGCAGTCGTTTCAAACTTTCTCTGTGCCTGCAGTCAAATGTATAATTCTTCAATTTGCACAGTGGATACATAAATAATACTTCAGATTTGAGTGAATGCATTTCGTGTTCATTTGCATGCTGTCATAGGGAAAGGTTTAGTGACTCTCCCTGGAGAACACACTTGCCTACGAGTGTGATCATCAAACTCGCTTCACTGCGTCAAAGCGTGTATAGACTTGATGGCAATGCTTCAAATATAAAAAAAAAGAATAATTAGCAGACAGTCAGCGCTAATTCTGAAACCATTTTCTTTTGTGATTTAATATGTTCCAAGTATTCCTGCTCATGAAAACTATGCTCCTTTCTGGATGACATTTGTGCAGCCTTTTTAGGGCCAACACTTCGCCACTGTCAGGACTTCCCACTGTGCAGCGCTTTGCTTGGGTGGTGGATGCAATGACGTCCGGTTTTTGTTTGTGACAATTGATCGTCTTAATGTTATTTTGCAAATATTGGCTAAAATAATAGGTATGTAATGTGCTATCTAAGTTACCCATCGGCACTGCCATCAATTCCAAATGGCACTTTCTTTTCTCCTTTATCAGTGTGCCGCAAAAGTGACACTCGATGTGGTGAAGTGCACTAACTCCAAGCGTCACTAAATTTGCCTGTGTGACTCCAGTATAATTTTAAGTAAGAAAGAAACCCTGCATCAAAACAACTACATCAGGAAGTTCGGAGAGCTCCTACATGTGACGTCAGTGATTATGTTAGAGCAGGCATGCACTGTGAACAAAACCTTAGTAGCACCCTCTTAAGACAGTGCGTTTAACTGCAACACATTTTTAACACCGCTGCATCACACGGCCATACTCAGCAGAAGAGTAAAACAAAAAGATTTTGCTATGAACAAACAAATCTCAGCTGAGTATTGATAAAAAATCACCTTGATTAATTGGAATCTCTTAATCAATTAATAAGATTTGTTCCTACATGTATTAAAAATATAAAAACTGGTATTGGCAAACAAACTTTAAATGAAACGGGAAGCTCAGTACAAATCAACAGTTGCTTTTAACAAAATGTCAGCGACACTTTGTTAAGTGGGTGAGCATATCAGGCTCACCCACATGCAATCATATGTCTAGCTGTAGTGACGAAGAAACTTGTTAAAATTCTCTAGCAATCCCCATCATGGGACACGCAAGCCTTCTTACCCAAGCAGATAGGGCTGACCGGAGAGTCTCACCGGAGGGTCTAAACGGAAAGTACTATAGCATACGGCTGAAGTTTATGGACAGGGCATGACAGATACAACACAGCATGTCATGTTAGTTCTTTAAATTGCATCTGTAAATTAGGGCTGTTCGCTATACTAATCGTGAACCACTAGCTACACCACTGTTGACTAAGTGGTGAGATTTAATATAGCATGCTTCCAGCTACTCATTTCGACTTATCAGGATAAAAATAAATTTGCTTAATAAACAAGGTTTCATTAGCATGTTGCCAATCATGCACTAGCAGCAGCAGCGGAGACTGGATTTTTTTTCCTCTGTTAGCTCGAAGTGCAGCACATGCAGTTGGCTTTTGTCCCGAGACAGCTGCAGGTCCTGCAGCATTCTTCAGTCACCTGAAGTTATTCAATTCACATCAACATCCTAAAAAATTAAAAAAAAATTATGGGGTTTTACGTGCCAAAACCACTTTCTGATTATGAGGCACGCCGTAGAGGAGGACTCCGGAAATTTTGACCACCTGGGGTTCTTTAACGTGCACCTAGATCTAAGTAAACAGGTGTTTTCGCATTTAGCCTCCATCGAAATGCGGCTGCCGTGGCCGGGATTCGATCCCGCGACCTCGTGCTCAGCAGCCCAACACCATAGCCCCTGAGCAACCACGGCGGTTATCAACATCCTAGCTAGTGGTTTCTCACTGTAATCCAGGAGCAAAACTAAAGCCGGAGCAAAGCTTGCTTGCCTTCTTGAACTCCCAATGGCTTAGCGGCTGTGAAGTCATAACTGGTGCACAGCATGAACATCCGTTTTACCAATAAAGACATGAACACTGATGCATGAAATGCATCAAGAATGAAGAAGTATAATATGAAAATTACATTATGCACATGTAACTGAAGATAAATACAAGAACATTATAAGTAATGCAGAATAGTCTACAAATGTTGAGTGCTGTAACAAATTACCCTCTGCTTCAAGGAGAACATGAAGACTACACATGGATGACCAAGGCATGAAAAACAATTCGAAGTCGCCAAGGTGGCATAACCTAGACTCATAAACTTACCCATTTTGTGTCTCTAATGATAGTTTCTTCCAGGCTCTTAGGCGGTACAACTTCTTCCGCAGAAGCACTGCTGAGTATTGCCGTACCTATACATAAACAGCACATAATTGCATGCATTTAATTAAGTAATTAGACACTTCTAAAGAGCTACATTATGGCAACTTCGGCTGCCCTCAAAGAACTGACACAATATTTCAAAGTTGAAGTACAGTCAATGACAAAAGTTGATGGACCACGGGATCTCGCAAAACATTTAATTTCTGAGCAGTCCATAAAGTATCCAGTAAAATCGTATATCACTATGTTGCTCTTGTACACTAGCAGCGGCTGGAAATGCGAACACCAGACTCCGTTGTGAGCTTGCGGATATACTGAGCTTTTTCTCAGATCCCGTGATCCATAAAATTTTGTGGCGGACTGTACATACACTGCTCAACTCATCCGTACATATGGATACCTTCAACCAAGTATAAATGGCCAGCAAAGGTTAGGGCCTTTTTTTATTATGGCTTTAAATACTGTCCAAGCCACAGTGTCCTGTGAAATAGGCATCAACACAGTATGAACACAGCACATGATTCTAGCAAGCTCTTGTTTTCAGCAACGACCCACAGGTGATGGATGGGGCATGGGAATGTGCAAGTGCAGCAAACAGCAGACTAGCTTGTGCAAGCTTCATCTCAAGGCTATTTTATTTCTTCATTACCCCCAACATGGGGCAAAGATAAACATTTTGTTGAATCTGTGCTGTTGCACGAAGCACAGATACCTACCCCTCCCATTCCCTTTGTTCACAGCAGCTCCTCTTACTGGTCTTATCATTTATAAAATGAGAAGGAACTTGAAGTGAGGCAGAGGGGAAGAACTGATTTGGTTGCACGGAAGATGACTTGATGTGCTCATGCACTCTTCATAATCTTCTTCATGGGGCATATGGGCACTAAGATGTCTGCATCTATCTGTCATATCACGTCATCCATTAGCAGCTACATTTACAAATGGGTCAGCAGCAGCATCACAGTGTTTTGTGGTGTGGAAACTTAGAGTGGTCATACTAATAAAGGAGGGCTTAAGTAATTATTTCTGAAAGAAAGAGTGGAGACTATGAGGTTCTGTACAATGGATGTTGCATCCCTAAGTAATCATCAGAGGAAAACAATAGCTCTCAAAGTTTGCATCAGTACTACTTAAAAGGGATACAAAAGTTATCCATTAAGTTGAGCTCTAACAGCAAATTACTTTTCTACAATAGAAAAACATCCCCTTTTATTTTGAGCAGAGCCTTGGTGAGCAAGAATGTTGAAGAAGCCAAAAAAAAAAAAAAAGACCGGGAGTGATGCCGGCCTGAAGTTCTCACACCAGTTTGCCATGGCATTAATGATTTTGACAGCCTCTGCCCAGGCCTGGTTAATAGTTCATCTGGTAAAGAAGAACCATATTGCATTCTAAAGGGGCCACATACTCCATACAGCAAGTTTCAAAACATCTGTGGCATTGAAACAGCGCAAATACGAGACTTTGACATGCATGAAATCACACTGACCTGTCAGCCCTTGGTATGTCATTTAAGAAGGGAAAGCTGGACCTCAATTTCCTCTGGCTGTAATCAACATTTTCCTACCAAATATTGACAATAAATTTCTGAAGCCATAGTTTGTCTATAAAACTGATTTAGTGTTGCTCTTCAGTATCCCATTAAAGGGTCTCTAAAAAAATTTGTTTAAGCCCAGAATAGTTATTTAGACAAGGCCGTCTCACAAAAACTATATCACAGCATGCTACATAAAAACTGACCAACATGATTAATTTCATCATCTCATGCCACAATTCTTCCCCCCGAACTTGGATACTGTATTGCCATGGCTACATTACACCTACTAAGTACAAGTGTCTACGTCTTCACCTGCAATGGCCGATTCATTTTCATCTGTGACAGAGGCAAAACATTGTGCTTGCGCAAGGGACATAACTCTACATGTTCACTCCTTACTGGGGTAATGTGCAGCACTACAAACGTTCCGAGACAAACATCGGCCCAAGGTGGTGATGATGTCCTTCAAGGGCTAGATCTTACCATGGTGTAACTTTTTTATTAAAAGTGTTTTTCTGAGTGTGAAAGAAGCCTGCAAATGCACGCGAAATTGCCCTGTGACTGGCCGCTCGAGGAACATTACGTGTATTCTCGAGCTTCTTTCAAGCTAGGAAAAACACTTATGTAGCCTATATTGAGGAACAGAAAGCTGTATTGGGACTTTTTCATGTCGCTTTACAATATTCTCGTTGACACATTTAATCTAATTAAAATTGAGAAGTTGATTAATTAAGACTAATTTTATAGTTAGGCGGAATGAGAAAAATAGTTTGAGTATCTCCAAGCGACGGCAAACATTACCTTCGTTCTATCCAACTACGTGACATTTGCATATCTTTAAACTCTGGCTAAAGTTAGCTGGGACACCTTGCATAAAGACCAAATGCAACATTTGGCTAGAGCACAGGGTTACAATAGGTTATATGAAGGAAGCAACCTTTCCAAATATGACAAATATCCTACAAAGACACAAGTAAAATTATTTTGAAATGAGCTTACCTGAACATTCTCAGACATGCAAAGTGCATGGCAGAGGTGTTGCACAATGTTAGAATCTCTGTATGCTTCCTTGAGCTCCTGAGTTGCCTGTGTGCGAGCCAAATTGTAACATTATAGCACTCATCCAGCGCAGTATGCCCAAATAACAAATCTACCATTTAAAACAAGTGCATTCATTTTCACTGAATTATGTTCAAAATAAGACTCTTGGTGCACATATTGTGACTTCTAAATTTCCCACTATGTATTGCACCAGGCAGCAGTACACAGACTGTGCCATTAGGTGTGCACAGCATAGTCTGGAATTTGAATAGGCAGACAATAGGCCTTGTGCACTGCCAAGCAAGAACTGCTAAGATGCTAGTCGACCACACCTTTGATATAATGTTTATACATTCTGAACACTACAAGAAAGCATGCCTCCACTATCCAATGCAAAGAGCCAGGATACATCTATTGCTTTTGACTGTGATTAGGTGCATGTTCTAGTGACAACAGTCATTGGTAAATCATGTCTGAGCCTTGGTATTTCACATATGTAAAGACTGCTTCAAGCATGAATACCACATTAATTGTTCTGTCCTAATGCCAACCAGCTGATCAAAGCTGCACAGTTTGACCATGTAAAGTAACAAATTTGTATACTACATCTTTCACCATGTTAATTAACATGGTATGTGGTACACTGGCTACACATTTTGCTAAGCTAGCAATTGGCTGGCCAAGTCTTTTTATATGTGCATGTGTCATCCTTCAAACTCTTTGGATCATCATTTAGGCTCCTGCTACTCTACTTTGCAAAACTTTGAAAAGAATTCAGAACCTTACTTCAGTACCTATATATTCGTGTTTATGGCAGTTTCAAATGATTTTAGACATCTCGTGGCATTGCTTTCCCCTGCGTTTAGTATGGTTTTGCCATATATAAAGCACTCTTTTTTTGGTGAGATGGGCTACAGGCAACTCTCAGCCAGGCTGATACATTTCCTGCCATTTGGCAGTCAGTTAACAAAAAAACTTAAGCTAACACAGAAACAATGCCTGCGAAACAGGCACAGCCTCCAGGTAACCATGTAACTCTATGTGCCAAGCTGGGTCAAGCACTGGCTAAAGAATCCTACACTATTAGGCACTAAGCAGATGTAGTTATCATTTCAGTAAAAAAGCAGAAGCTACATCTTGCAACACTTAATGCATGCTGGATAGCTCTGTAACCTCACATGGTCCGTGTGCATTTTGTCAGACTTTAATATTAATTAGCAGATTTCAGAGCACACCTACCAATGTGCTGTTAGTAAACCACAGTGTAAATATGAAAACACCTGTATAAAAGCCAAAAATACTACATCACAGAAGTGAAATTTTACATTCAATTTTCTTGCAATACTGTGTAAAAAACTGTCACAGCTAAGTTTTATACACTGAAACTCAACAAAATCAACTACAAATGCTAAAATCTTACATTAAACTGTAAATAAACCCATCATCTAAAAATATAAGTTTTGACAGGTTTGCATAAACATGACTGATCTGCACACCATACAATTTAGGTAGCCAAGCTTAATTGCTTAAGATGCTATAGTTGTTAATTTTACTATATTTTCAATTTATACTATAATAACAAAGCTACAATCATGTAATGATGGTGCCGATGAACTAGGATATTTTCAGCTGCTTTTTTGAGAAGACCCTTAAAACCCCACATCATAGTTCCAATGTCATTAGCTGGTAGGCCAACACTCATACATTAAATGCAACATAATTCAATGGTTACCAGTGGTACTTAGATGTGGATGCCTGGATGCCCCATTAAAAAACTCTGAGGTAAATCTTCCTTACAGCAAACAGTAATAGGCTATCTTTTAGAACACAGTTGCATATATTGCTGTTCATGAGAAAATATGTTTGGTGATTACAGCCACCTAGACCACCTATGAAGATGCGTGGTTGGTATTCGTAACAACAGTAGCTGATTAATTTCACAAACAACATTAGAATAAATGTAACAAAGGCACCACAAAAACACCACCCATTGTGAATGACTCACAGGGATGCTCGTACATAGCATAAGGACTGAAAAATGTAAGAAGCTTTATTATACCTTTCCCCTTTGACAACTTACTGTGTGGCAACTTACAGTCAGTCATACAGGCTTTTTAAAAGTGTTAAATTACTTATACAAGTGGTCCCAGGTGACAGGCTGATTGAACAGTTTAACTGCTGAATAGACAAAAAGCTGGACTTTATACTAAGAATGTACCTTTGAACAAGTTAATCATGTTGTTTTGAATGGTGCAGTTTCTGTGATTGGGTTTCGCGTAAAAATTGTAGTGTCACAGGGGACACTTTCAAGCGTGATCGAGCCTGACCAGGATCGAACTTGTAAACTGCGATTGGCCGATTGGCTCCTTTGCACAAACTGCAGAAGGGAGCCAATCCTGATGCCACTCGCCAACATTAAAATCAAAAGTGTACTGCGCGACTAAGGTATTAGGCAGCCCACGGTTGACACGCAGAAGCTTCAATTTTGTAACTGTATGGAAAATGTGGCTTCTTCAAAACCCCAAATGTATTGTCACTGGCATGTTTAATTGCCTGAGTTTTATGGTTCACATACATACTAAACCTAATTTTACAATGTACAGTCCTTACATACCACAAGCAAAACCAGTCCCTAGCAAGCAATGTGCCACACAGCATAAACTGCAATGTGCCACACCCAGCAGGAGCAGCTTTCCTGGCTCATTTTACACTTATGTCACGAAATCAGGAGCATAAACTATGCTCACACGAACCTCACGAATGGAATCGCTATCTGGAAACCATTCTGCTGATGCTTGATTTCACCTGCCAAAAGTAGCAGCATGTACCAGTGCTTCTTAAGATGACATTAGTACTGGTTTTTGGAGCTTTTGATGTGACCAAGGTATCCCCCCCTTTCTTTCTTGTGGCGACAAGCATATGACCAAGCAGAGCAAGACACTTTTTTAGAGTCACTATGCATCTCTCGACAATACTGAACATTAAGAAAAAGTTGCAGTCCCTTGATGCCTTCAACAGTACCTATTATAGGTTTTAACAGCAAAAAAAAGTGCACATCTACAAAGCACTGCCTTGGAGCGAACAATGTGTAGCAGTAATGCCAGGGTGTGGGTTGAGATTCTCGTGTCTTTTTCAGGTTCCAGCTGACTTAAAATATTTTCCTTGTGGGCCTAGGTTTCAGACACACATAGTGACAGAAAATGTGACGACACATGAACATCTTTTCTGTTTTTCAATGTGCCTGCACAATTCTAGCTTTTATGTTTTTGGCATTATGCTTGTGCCAAAACAGTAGAGCGATGTGCAGTTGGTGCACCATTTGTTGCGGACATTTAAGCACTTCGTGCCAGGTGATATATATATATATATATATATATATATATTGCGGTGACTGAAATTGCTATTGAAATTACTGAAATTGCTATTTGTCAGAGAGGTCAAATACAGCAAAAATTCGCAAGTATATTACCACCTGCATGCTGCTGTTCTCTAGACTGCAGAGTGCCTTCACAACTGTGACTAACACTGCAAACTACACAGGTAACATTGTTTGCACGTCTGCTAGATCAGCGAAAGCAGTGCTTAAGATTGCATGCGTGGAAAGCTAATAAATAATCACGGTGCGAGAACAATATAAATCAGATCAGTGTTTTAACCTAAGTAACAATAATATTCGTAACGCGCTTTCATTCTACTAAACCAAACTTTCGTTCGTATTGAAGGCAGGAGGGCAGGGGCACCTCACGCAGCTCAGAGTACGTGAATTTCGCTCGTTTGTAATAAAAATGTAGGAAATGAAAGAAAAAAAAGCGAAAGCAAGTTACAATGTGCGACTGTTAACCGTTAAACGATAACAGAAGCCACATCAAGCCTTTTAATAGGCGTTTCAAAGGATAGGGAACAGCGATTCTTTAAATCTCCTATTAGCGTTTTCACCTGTTTTAACGCACGTGTGACATGTGCGTGTGACGTGCGCTCGTATGCTTAAACACACTTAACTGCGCCAAGAGAAGTGACCAAGATGGGTGCTTATTTAGGACATTTCAACGTGGATTCGCTGAAGAATTCCCGCATATTTTGCAAAAAAAACGTACCTGAGCAATGACGGCATTGTCAGGGACCAACAAGCGCAACAAAATGCTCTCGAGGGAGGCTGCCATGTTGACTGGTAGCTCGTTGCGCCGCAAGTGACGGTTATAGGAGATTCGGATTAGCAACGCTAAGACGTTACGCTAGACTGCTTGTTAAAAGTCGTGTCGCTCTAGACCTGCGCCAGACTACGGTACGGCGGCTGCTAGACCGGCTAGACCACTAGACTTATAACTAGACGGTCAACGCAACAGGGTATACATTTACCGTAGCGCAACGCCGCCGGATGAGGCAGAAATTTTGCAACTTTCATAGAGCGTGTGACAGTCTAATTTCTCAAAAACATTATTTAGCGGTATTTTCGAGGCACGCATTTATGATAAGGTATTTTAATTTCGTACAACATAGTACGTCGCCTGCTTGACCAGACGACACGCGTTCTCGGTGCACGATTTTAGTAAACTCCGATTAGATGCTGCAGGTAACGTCATAAATTTGTCAACAGCTGGTACTGAAGTGAAAGGATGGATTGATTTATTCGTTGATTCATTCAGTTCAACGTTGGGAAGCAACGTAAGACGCCGCAAGGGCTTTGAAGTAACTAAGACAACCCAGGGTTTTAAATGCGAAGCATTTCTTGGCGAACCTTTGCCACTTTGACAGTATCTATCCAGCAGCCTATGTCTTGGTGCTCTCACGGTCGTTTCGTTAACTTGGTATGTACCAAAATTAGCATAGTGTGACAAGAGTGTATGACGAACATGAATGATCGGTCATAACACGAATATCATGACGTGTGTCATGTAGTTCATGAAACAGCCGCCTACGTCTTGGTATGTACCAAAATTGACATAGTATGACAAGAGTGTATGACAAAAACAAATGATAGGTCATGACATGAATATCATGACATGCGTGTCATGTAGGTCATGAAACAGCCACCTACGTCTTGGTATGTACCAAAATTGGCATAGTATGACAAGAGTATGATAAAAAATAATAGGTCATGACATGCGTGTCATGTAGGTCATGAAACAGCTGCCGATACGTCTTGGTGCTCTCAAGGTCGTTTTGTTAACTTGGTAGGCTCGCCGCACACTGCTTCGCATAATATCGATTCCCAGAGGGCGTGGGATCTTCCGGCTTTTTTAACGTGCACCCAAAGCGTGATACACGAAACGAGCTTAGCAAAAATTTCAATGCATATGTCTAAAAAAATAGTATTTTATATGTAAAATATTTGTTGATGATGTGTGGTGTTTCATGGCGCAAGGGGCAGTTATGGCCAAAGAGCGCCATGACACATGGTAATGTTAACGATGTATTGCGAATGGCATGGACAATGAATTCCTCATGGTAGATGTGACATGGCTGTAAAAGGGCTTAGAACAATACTGTAGATGGCGTAAAACATATAGGCACTAAAATAATGACACTGACTAGTTAGTGATGTGGGTTATGGCAATTGGGTTTCGTTAAAAACATGATAAAAAAAAACATAACAGTGTCAAAAGTGCTTCAGAAGAGCCCTTGCATACAAGGCCCTTGCGCCACAAAACACTATATTTATCATCATCATACAAGGGCTGTTAACCAGGTGCTAAAATTATCTGGACAAATGATTTCCAGGGTGCCTATTTCAGCTAAAAACTCTAAGGCGATTTCGAGATTAAAAAGCGGTTCACTGCTAAGAAAAAATGCCGGGTGCAGAGGTATGGTTTCGCATATACAGAAGGGAAATACTTTTTCCTATCTGCTTCTATTGCAGGGCATTGAAAAAGAATATGGAGAACTGTGAGCTTATTGCCGCACTTACTACAAGTAGGAGGATCGCTTCTAATCAAGAGGTAAGAATGAGTACTGTAAGTGTGTTCTATTCTTAATTGGCAAAGAAATACTTCGTTATATCGTGCTAATTTTCCAGTTATCCAGTTTCCTAGTTTTCGTTTTACCACGTGCAGCTTATTCATTACTTGGGTATTCCATTGTCCTTGTCAATGCTTTCTTAGCTTACGGCGTAGAAAATACTTGAGGTCTGTGGAAAGGATAGGAATGTTTGCATCTGTGTCGCTATAAGTTATTGACGCAGCGTTTTCGTCAGCAGCTTCGTTGCCTTTTATACCTTTATGACCAGCCACCCAGCATATGACAATCACTTGATTGTACATATATGCGGAGCACAACAAACTGTACAGCTTACTAAAAACTGAGTTCTTATGTTTTCATGGAATAATTAGAGCTCTGACTAAACTTAATGAATCTCTAAACAGAATAGTTCTAGCGAGATTTGTGAGCCTTTTTTTTTTTTTGGGTAGCCGAGAGTATAGCGTAGGTTTCCGCTGTAATGATACTTGTGTGTGTGGACTTAGTGCCCCGGATGTTGAAAATGAAGGTCCTAGAGGTGCGTAAGGAAGACCAGCAGAGGACTTGGAGGCATCTCTATAATATTCTGTACAGGAGTACTTCTCCTGAAGTTCACGAAAATGGGAGTGTATATGTGCTTCCGGCGCACGCTCTGACATTTATACAAAAAAGACGTTGCATTGAATGGTCTGCTATACTCATGGGGGGGGGGGGGGGGGGTTAGTAGGTGAGTGGGAGCCATTAGGACATTCTTTAGAAATGGGACGCCTGTTTCTTCTGCCAGCGCTATCAAACGAAGGTTCAATGGAGCCCTAATATCTGGGCGCTTGCGAAATAGCCTGGCAGTAGACACGTAACGAATAGATGAATGACATGGACGCTCCAAATCTGATTTAACCTTGAGAGCATAGGAAAGATATGTCCTTTGGATATGTAATGGCCATTCATTAGATTCCACATACAGGCTTTCTACGGGACTTGTCCTGAAAGCACCTGTAGCTATAGGCGTATACCCAAGTGGTGAAAGGGATCTAGCATCGTCAAAGCACTAGGCGCAGCAGAGCTATACACTACAGCTCCGTAGTTGACGCGGGACCGTACAAGGCTTTTGCAGAGGCTCAAAGGGCATCTCCTGTCACTTCCCCAAGATGTGCTGGACAAGAGCTTCAGTAAATTCATTGTCTTCAGTCACCTCGCTCTCAGATACCTGAGGTGAGGAACAAATGTTAGTTTGGAGTCTAAGACAATTCCTGAAAAAATATGTTCGTGGCTGACAGATAGCCGTTGCCCATTAAGATAGCGGGGTCAGGTGGTATAGGGTGTATGCACGAAATCAGGCGGCGCGGTGCATTCTGGGTGAGCGGCCATCTTGTAGTACTCCTTAGCAGACGCCAGCCACAGTCGCTGCCGCCGCTTCGAAGCGAAGCGTGTGTCTGGTGTCGTTTAGCGGGTCACCATGGTTTATTGCGCTGTTGTGAGGTGCTCGAGCCGCACCCAGACCAAGGCCGTGAAGCTCAAGACGAATGAGAAGGACTGTGCATTTTTCAAGATCCCGAAGGTGCGCAGTCGAGAATGCGAAAAAACGAAGGAGCTGTGCAAGCGGAGGCGCCGCGAATGGATCGCACGCATCAACAGGCGCGGAATAGACTAGAACCCGGATAAATACTGGGTTTGTTCGCGGCATTTCTTGTCAGGTACGTGATTCTTCATGACCATTAAAAGAACGCTTATGGTGTAATGTTGAGGTACCTAGCTAGCTTTTTGGTTTTGCCAGTGTTAACAGAAGATTGGCACCTTTAGCGATCAGGGCTAACAGCGCTCCATGCAACTACGTTTTCCTCAATATTTAAATAAATTATGGTTGGCCTCGGATATCGTGCACACACTTCGTTTCCGTGAATGTTGGCGCTTTTTTACTGGCTTGTTTCAGGTCGGCCGTCGGACCTCTTCGACGACTGCAACCCCGACTGGGCCCCATCGCAGTGCTTAGGTTATGGGAACATTTTGGCGAACAACGAGCGATATAACCGCCAAAACTCACGCGCACAACGCCGATCATTTGCTCCCGGTAAGGACAAACCACCGTCCCTTTCGTTTGTCATGATGCTGTGCAAGTAGCATTGCTACAGGTGTCTTTCATCTCAGGTGCTACAGATGCTTCCAAAGGTGGAGACAGCCCTGCACATGAGATTGATGCAGGAGCTACCAGTGGAATTTCCATGGATATGGAAAGCTCTCCACACACAAATGAGGCCGAGCCTGACAAGAGTTGGGAGCCACGAATTGGTATGTAAAGCTGTTTATTTGGACCAGCCTGTCAAGCCTGATTTACCATAACATGTGCGGCATCAGCACATGTTATGGTGCAAAAGAGGACGCCTTACCTTTGTTATGATGATTATGGTATCGGCAGACACCACCTTCACAGACGGCTCGTGCACCCAGCCGCTCGTCACAAAATTGTGGGCCTCCAGCGCCTTCCGCGACTTCAACTGCTTACGCGTCGTGAAGCTGGTCCTCAGAACCAAGAATTCGTAGATGTCTGAGCTATCCACGCACGGCCACAAGCCAATGTCTTTGATGCAGTCGCTTGCACGCATCGTAAAAGGGTCCATGCCAATCGCTTTTGTCTTGATCTCGTAACGTTGTCTGTCACGTTCAGATAACGTTGCTGCATAGTCTCTAACAACTGAAGTCATTGTCTTTGTGAACAGGCAACTTGCAGCGCGTCACTGGAGCGGTGATTCCATTTATCGTCGCAGCATGCTGCACTAGCGGGTGCGGAGGCTACAGCGGGCGTCTGCTAAGGAGTACTACAAGATGGCCGCTCACCCACAATGCACCGCGCCGCCTGATTTCGTGCATACACCCTATAGACAAAAACGGCACCGAGAGCGGCGCTGCTGCGCCGGCGTTGAGAGCGCCGCATGCGGAGCAAAATTCTATTAGCGGTGGTACCCCTCTCCCATCTCTCGTTCGCGCCGCCTTGATTGCCTCCTGCACTGCGCGTGTTTGGGCACGTTTCGCGCCGCGCGCGGTGTGTGCGCGTGGACATTTCCCTCGGAGGGCGGTGTACAGTCTCTCTCACATTTAGGGGAAAACTCGAAGCGCAGCAGCTCGCGCAGATGCTCGAGGGGCGGGATCTTGAACGGCGTCGTCTGCTACGGCGGCGCACGCTGGCCGCATTGTCGAGAAACGTTCTACTGTCAGGTGCAGGGCGCTGATCACATCGTTACTGCGTGAAAGGAGCCGGTATTCTTTGCTAAGCGTTGCGCGACGCCCACTGATACGCCTCGAATGTAAGTTCATCGCTGCATGGCAGTCATAGACGACGTACAGATTCCATACATTCTTGACGGCCCGTTTCTGGAAGGCGACTATATATTCTAACGCGATAGGACGCCGATCCACACTGCTCGTGCTGTGCAAGAACTGCTAGAAGAGCGCGCAGTCACTCTCTTGGAGCGGCCGCCTCAATCCCCGGGCGCCAACGTCATTTAAAATGTCTGGGGCTCGTTGAAAGTATCGCTGGCGCAACATCCCCTCTATCAGTCGCCCAAGGATAGGCTTCGATCCACCATCGTCAGTGACTGAGACGTGCAGCGAATGAACACATCCCTGATCAAGTCATTCTACACTTCACTGCCTTCCAGGATGAGCGCTGTCATCGCTGCCGCTGGGGACATGACGAGATACTAACTGAAGTTCCGAGCGTGACGTGTCCACTTCCCCACCGGCGGGCAGGGTCTGTCTGGTGTAGCGAATGATTATCGAGAAAAATCACTTCCAGCTCATTGTCTGAACCTAAAACGTTCATTTAATCGTGTCCGTTTGTTTCACCGTGTTCGACTCCCATTGTTGAGTGCTTTGTTTTCCTTTCGAGTCAAACAAAGACTGAGCACGTTGCGCGCACATCTTGGTGCGTTTTGTCGCTGCTCATTACGGTAGCACACACAGTGAAGAAATATACGTGCACACGCTCAGTACTCCGGCCCTTCGAAATTACAAATGAACCATGTTGTCAAAAGACGTTTGTGGAACTCCATTAGCGCCAGTGAAGGATCAGAGTGTGGAGACGCACAACGTTTAGTAAAGAACATCAGCTCAGTTCCCGCAGTACCGATGAAATCGGTGCACTGCCCCTGACAGTACCACGCTTCCCGAAAATGCGGCCAGCGCGCGCCGCCATAGCAGACGACGCAGATCACGACACCGCCCCTCAAGCGTGTGCGCCTTGTTGTGCCATTACCACAAGCCCGGATTCCGAATCTGCAAGATGCGGAATCTATCCTGCGAGCGCCATAATTCTCCCTTCACAAGACAAGAGGCTGCGCCGTCGTGCGGGAGAAGCCTCAGCGTGTTTAGACGTGTCCGCGTGTGCCAGACGGCCCGGCGCCGCACCTCCCTTGCCTGGAGGTCACCGCGCGCGCGAACTTTGAACCGGGTGGCCAGCGCGGTCGCTGGTTGGACCCCTCGGACGACCGTCGTGTGCTGACTTTGTATTGGGCCGGTTGAGTGACAATGGGCCTCGGGGATTATAAAAGCAGCGACACGCCGCTCGAAAACAGGATCTGCCGACCCCACCGGGAGAGAGTATCGCTCCCGACTGGGGTGAGATGTGAAACGCGTTTTCGCCGGACGCCGTCGTGCGAGAACAGTCGCGTTTGTGTGAGCTCTCGGCCCCAGTGCCGATCCGTTCATGTCCTGTATGATAACCTGTATATAATGTATAAAGTCCCTTTTGTTATTCTCATCGACGCCAGGCTCGGAGTCTTCGCTACCAACGCTCTGTCACGAAACGGGTGACGAGCGCTACGGGACCACAAAGCCGTAATCGTGGTGCAGCGGTGCAAAGTTCGTAACACTGGTGGCACCGGTTGGGTGTCGTAACACTGGTGGCACCGGTTGGGAAGTCCATAACACTGGATGGCAGCTACGGGATTGACCGGCATCAGCTACCTCGGCGCGGTGAGTGCCTGAAGTTTACCTCAAACACCAGACTTTCTCTGACACAGGTTATAGTAGCTCAGGGATTGACTTGGTGTTGCATTGTGTTTAACCTTGTGTGTTTCAAGCCTAGTAAGAGTGTTTTGAAAACCAGGGGATGCTGAGAGGGTAAACAGGGCAGTGTGTGAAATACTTGCATATGTCTTACTAGTAGTGTTATAGTAGCGTACGGCAGGTATATTCAAAAAGGGTAAACAGCAGGAGGACAGTGTGAACGATGGAGAAGTACAAGGTGAAGGAACTTCTCGAAATTTGTGAGGAGTTGGGCATTGAGTTGGGCTCAACCAAAAGAAAGAATGCGATCCTTGAGGTCATGAGGACTGTGGACGTAACGGCTGAGGAAGCCGCTGAGGCCTTGGCGGGTATCAATGAACGTCGGGAAAGGGAGGAGAAGGAACGTTGCGAGCAGGAGAGGAAGGAAAATGAACGACGGGAAAGGGAGGAAAGGAGAGAACAGGAACGTCGCGAAGAGGAAAAGGAGGAAAGGAGAGAACAGCAGCGTCAAACGGGGAGTGAAAGAAAAGGGGGTTTCATTTGGCAAGGAATCTGGCTTATTGTACCGCCGCTACACGGATAAGCAGGGTCGCAAATATAAGCAGCTTCGGATTCCGCGAAAATATCGCCGGGAAAAATGAATGACCTCATTTGCTTCCTCAGAAGTATGTTTTCGGTCCAAGCGATTTCAAGGGGACCATTCTATTTGTAATTATTATTGCTGATTAATAATTGTTTCTATTTTGTTGTGTTGAAGATTTGAAAACTGATTGTTTAAGCCTTGTGTGCTAGATCGTACACCTGCCTCTTGTTGCAGCGGGAGAAAAAAGGGGAAAACAATTTAGTTAGGTTGATTTGAATTATGGCCTTGTCTGGTGTTTGACGGGAGACAGAGGGCACTTGTTCGTGTTGGGTGTTGCCTTTTGCCGGTCGGTTTTGCAAGCTGCAGAACGACCAAGCGGGACCAGTGGCGAGAAGCAAGGTCTTAGGAACGACCCGAGCGGAGCTGGTCAAGGTGCCTTGGCGACGACGTGGTGAGCAGAGCTCCTGCCCTGGCGAGTCGGACCTGGGCACGTGATGTTACCTGGCGTCCCGACACTGGACGTGAACTTGGACGAGCCTGACGAACGTGCGCGCCTGGCATCCGAGCCACGTGGAGGCAGCTCGTCTTCCCGGCGCCTTATCTGAGGGCGGGGATGCTGTTGTGCCATTACCACAAGCCCGGATTCCGAATCTGCAAGATGCGGAATCTATCCTGCGAGCGCCATAATTCTCCCTTCACAAGACAAGAGGCTGCGCCGTCGTGCGGGAGAAGCCTCAGCGTGTTTAGACGTGTCCGCGTGTGCCAGACGGCCCGGCGCCGCACCTCCCTTGCCTGGAGGTCACCGCGCGCGCGAACTTTGAACCGGGTGGCCAGCGCGGTCGCTGGTTGGACCCCTCGGACGACCGTCGTGTGCTGACTTTGTATTGGGCCGGTTGAGTGACAATGGGCCTCGGGGATTATAAAAGCAGCGACACGCCGCTCGAAAACAGGATCTGCCGACCCCACCGGGAGAGAGTATCGCTCCCGACTGGGGTGAGATGTGAAACGCGTTTTCGCCGGACGCCGTCGTGCGAGAACAGTCGCGTTTGTGTGAGCTCTCGGCCCCAGTGCCGATCCGTTCATGTCCTGTATGATAACCTGTATATAATGTATAAAGTCCCTTTTGTTATTCTCATCGACGCCAGGCTCGGAGTCTTCGCTACCAACGCTCTGTCACGAAACGGGTGACGAGCGCTACGGGACCACAAAGCCGTAATCGTGGTGCAGCGGTGCAAAGTTCGTAACACTGGTGGCACCGGTTGGGTGTCGTAACACTGGTGGCACCGGTTGGGAAGTCCATAACAGCCTGCTCGAGCTGCTGCCGCCGCACGACTCCATTGCTTGCCGTATCGCGATGCAATACGTTCCGAGTTTTCCCCTTAGTGTGAAACAAACTGCACACGCTATATTTGCCTTTAAGAAGATCGGTACGCTTGACGATTATTTTTATGGCTGCAATGCGGCGAAAGGGCAGCGTCTGCTTAACCATGTAAGGGACGCTGAGCAGGTAATTGGAAACGACATCGTATGTGCCGCCGGAAAAATCGTCAGCACATACGATGCGGCACATACATACGGCACCTACGAGCTAAAGTCATTTTTGCAGTTTCTCACATTATGTTTGCTACAAATCCGTGTTGTCTCTGATGGCGACAACGGACTTCTATCGACACTGTGCGGAAATAAACAAGATATATCGCTGCATAGCACAAGTACGACATGCGCACACAACTTTAACTAGTACGTCCCCTACAATATGGAATAGAGGCAGCAATGTAGACAGCTTGGTCATTTTTTAACAGTACTCAAGAGACGGAAGTTGAAAGTATTATTAATCATTCCTGCTTCAGCAATGCCGGCGCGACCAAGACGCGGGTGTGTATCGTCCAGTAACCCGATCGACCGGTGCAGTGGTGAAGCGGGAATGAACTCCGGTCATGTTCAATGCATCATGCACATATTCAATTTCTCGGCACGCGTGAATTTCGGCTACTGCTAGCGCATACAACAGACGTGGTTTCCATTCTCAGACAGCGCACACACAAACGAAACACGAGAAAGAAGACAGGACAAGCACTCGTTGAACTTAAAGTTTTTGTATGAATAAAATGATTATGTACCGAGTAATTATTAATTTCACGTGGGTTAGATATAGAAACCGTCATACACTCAGGAGTGATCAATAAACGATCTCGCTTCGTTTGCCAGATGTTTACTTCGCTCGGCGCACCGCAGTAATCCATGTCTGTCGTCTGCTTCTTTCGTACCATTTTCTTGTGAATCGGTATAATTTCACTGGTGGCATCAACCTTTTCATGTTTACATTGCTGTCGTGACAGTTAACAACACAATAATAATTTCCGGTTATTCGAAAGGCGCCGTCGCAAACAAGAGACGTTTCGCGCGCAGCGCGAACTGAACGCGGGCGCGACCGCGAAGGGAAGCGGCGACGGAAACCTACACCTTCTCGCGTGCAGCGCGCGCGAGAAAGCCTTCTCTCGTGCAGCGCGCGCTCAGCCTGGCCTCCTCTGGCTCAGCGCGAGCGAAGGGAACCGGCGGAAGCAAACCCCCGGAGGATTGGAAACCGTGCCGCCAGGGGAGAAACGAGCGCTGGCGTCTCGGGCGAAACTTGGCGTGCGCTCGTCTATACCACTCTTTTTCGAGAATAGAACGCTCGTGCTTTTTTGAGGGTTTAATTTAAATCCATGCTCCTCAGCCCACTTAGATAATTTGTTCTCAGATAGAAATATTACATGATTCAAATCCTATTTGTACGTCATCCACGTACACAGATTAGAACATTGTGCATGGTATGACCCTACACAGGGAATTCATTTTTGCAACGAATACTGTGCAGCTTAGCACACCACCTTGTGGTACACCCGTTTCCTGTGTAAATGGACGAGATAACACATTAACAACCCTGACACGGAACGTGCGGTTAGAGAGAAGCTTTGAACCATGTTCAAGAGGTTGCCTCAGACACCCATACCAGCTAGATCATGAAGAATTCCAAAACGCCAAGTTGTGTCGTATACATTCTCCATATCTAAAAATACCGATAATGAAAGCTGTTTATCTTGGGTACTAGGCGCGAACACAAACACGACACAAGGAAGGAGACGGGACAGAGCGCCACTTACAAGTGCTTTATTCGGATGCACACCACAAACTTATATACCCGTCTTAGACGCAAGGAACACAATCACATCAAGATTGATATGGAAGCGAACTGGTTAAATATTTCTTTTCAGCCATATATGAAGATATTGATGGGTCGCTGACGCACATGCTTCCTTTCTTTCCGATAAAGAAAGCTTCAATTACTTCCCGAGCTTTTTTATCTCTACTCTTTGCTAGAATCCGCGCCCCTGCAAAACATGGCTCACATCAGCGTGACGGGCAGGACTTAATGTGCTTGGGAATGTTTGGCCCTTCTTTATCTTGCTCTACATTTCTTTCACGTTCCCTAATTCGGTTGTTAACGCAGCGCCCAGTTTGCCCTATGTAGGAGCGGCCGCATGAGAGGGAGATTTCGTACACGACACCTTCGGCGCACTTCATAAACGGTCGCCCATGCTTGGTGCCGCATCCATTTTTATCGTCTCGTATTCTTTCGATACTGTGGTGGTGCCCTATGTACACAAGATGGCCCACAATTTAAAGAAGGTTGCTAGCAGACATGGAGTGCCGCTTGTGTTTTCAGCCCCCAAAAGGCTAGGACGCCTTTGTTCTCGTATCGAAAGAATACGAGACGATAAAAATGGATGCGGCACCAAGCATGGGCGACCGTTTATGAAGTGCGCCGAAGGTGTCGTGTATGAAATCTCCCTCTCATATGCGGCTGCTCCTACATAGGGCAAACTGGGCGCTGCGTTAACGACCGAATTAGGGTACATGAAAGAAATATAGAGCAAGATAAAGAAGGGCCAAACATTCCCAAGCACATTAAGTCCTGCCCGTCACGCTCATGTAAGCCATGTTTTGCAGGGGCGTGGATTCTAGCAAAGAGTAGAGATAAAAAAGCTCGGGAAGTAATTGAAATTGAAGCTTTCTTTATCGGAAAGAAAGGAAGCATGGTGCGTCAGCGACCCATAAATATCTTTATATATGGCTGAAAAGAAATATTTAAACCGTTTGCTTCCATACCAATCTTGATGTGATTGTGTTCCTTGTTTCTAAGACGGGTATATAAGTGTGTAGTGTGCCTCCGAATAAAGCAGTTGTAAGTGGCGTTCTGTCCCGTCTCCTTCCTTGTGTCGTGTTTGTGTTCGCGCCTAGTACCCAAGATGAATTGTGACCAACTCGCCCAACAAGACGTCCTCAAAAAAAAAAAAAAAACTGTTTGTGCATGAAGGCATCTCAGATATTCGCCTCGACGCGGGAAAGGTGATCTGTTGTGGATCTACCCTCCCTAAATCCACCCTGCAAGGAGTCTAATATTTTGTTGCTTTCAAGATAATGGATCAGGCGACTGTTTACCATTTTCTCAAAGAGTTTCAATAAGCAGCTTGTTAGGGCTATAGACCCGTAGCTGCTGGCCGAAGACGGATCCTTGCACTTTTGAGAATAGGAATTGTGTCTGCTTGCTTCCAGGCAGATGGAATATAGCTGACAGAGAATATGGCGTTAAAGAGTGATAGTACTGTTTTGTGTGCTTCGGGGTGTAAGTATTCGATCATCTCGTAAGCTATTCGATCGTTTCCAGGAGCCGATTTATTGCAGCAATTTAGTGCATCCTGAAATTCCACCATGTTAAATGGACAGTTGTAAGGTTCATTTCTATTTCCTTTCCTATCCAGAAGCTGTCGCTCTGCTTGTCGCTGGTATCTCAGGATTGTATCTGAGTAATGGGATGAACTAGAAATGTACTGAATATGTGCCCCTAGAGAGTCAGCTTGAACCTCGATAGTGCCTCCTTGTGTATTTGCTAAAGGTAAAGGATGAGTTTCGCTGCCTTTTATGTTGTTCACCCTGTTACGGGCTTTTCGTTCGCCTGTATATGAATTGATGCTACTGATGTATTTTCCCCAACTTTGCCGTTAGCGCGGCGGCGTGTTCTTCTACCTTGTAACTTTATTTTCTTGAAGCTGATCAAGTTCTCCGCAGTTGGAGAGTCGCGAAATGACTCCAAGCCTTGTTTTGATTTCTACGAGCTTCCTTACATTACGCGATCCGCCAGGGAATACGTTGTTTGGAGGGCGATCCATTTGATTCGGGGATACATAGTGACGCCGCATCAACAATAAACGCTGTCAGATATGACGCTGCATCATCAATAGGAAGTGTAGAGATGTCTTCCCAGGTCATGCGCGTGAGTTCTTTGTAGCGTTTGCAGTCGGCTGACTCGACTTTCCAGTGGCGGACGCGTGGAGAGCACTCGTCACCTTTTGTTAATTTTATGAGAAACGGAAAATGGTCGCTCCCATATGGATTCTTAATCACGTTCCACTCTAGATACGGCACGAGTGTACCAGATGCAATGCTTAAATCGATAGATGAGAATGTTTTGTTTGCCACGCTATAGATTGTAGGCTCTTTATTATTTAGTAAGCATGCACCTGTAGTGAGGAGGAAGTTTTCTACTAAGCGTCCTCTGGCATCACAACGACAACCCCCCGAAGGGAGTTGTGTGCATTAAAATCTCCCACGACAATATAAGGTTCGGGCAGTTCATGGATAAAGCTGCGAAATTCTGTTTTTGAAAGATGGTAGTACGGGGGGGGGGGTGTATAAGGAGGTAATTGTGACCAGCTTATTAAAGAGTACTGCACGGACCGCAGCTACCTCTAGGGGTGTTTTAAGCTGTAATTGCCGGCAAGCAACACCCTTATCTACTGCTATGGCCACACCGCCCGATGAGGCAAGGACGTCATTGTGGTCTTTTCGGTAAATGGCATATACTGCCTGAGAAAGTTCGTGTGGGAAGGATTAAGATGTGTTTCTTGGAGACACAGCACCTTTGTATTGCAAGAGTTCTTTGTTAGAGTTCCTTTTAATGTGGTCTAGATTGGGGAGTAAAACCCTGACATTCCACTTTAATAACAGTGTATCCATATTATACACTCTAAAAACAGTTGCACCCTTTGGGGTGTATATTTGCCACATAAAAATAATCGTCATCTGTCTTGTCCCCATTTCCTTTCTTTAACGCGGCGAGCCCGGTACTTTCCAGTAACGAACGGCATGCGCGTTATCAGCTTAACATAGCATTCCCGACAGGAAAATAACGAGCGCAGCGTTTTCAAGAAAGGAAGCAAGACAGATGACGATTGTCGTTGTGTGGTAAATATACACTCCAAAGGGTGTAAACTGTTCATAGCACAATGGGAGGACTAAGAAGGCATGACAATGCTGTATTGAAGACGCTGGAACGACCACGACTGCGTGATGTCTATTGTATGACCATAACGCAAGGACGGCAACGCAATGGCGATGATGGCATGACGACAATGGGAGGACGAAGAAGGAATGATGATGCTGTATTGAAGACGCTGGAACGACCACGACTGCATGACGTCTATTGTATGACGACGACGCAAGGATGGCGACGCAATGACGATGATGGCATGGCGACAATGGGAGGACGAAGAAGGAATGATGATGCTGTATTGAAGACGCTGGAACGACCACGACTGCATGACGTCTATTGTATGACGACGACGCAAGGATGGCGACGCAATGACGATGATGGCATGGCGACAATGGGAGGACGAAGAAGGAATGACGATGCTGTATTGAAGACGCTGGAACGACCACGACTGCATGACGTCTATTGTATGACGACGACGCAAGGATGGCGACGCAATGACGATGATGGCATGGCGACAATGGGAGGACGAAGAAGGAATGATGACGCTGTATTGAAGACGCTGGAACGACCACGACTGCGTGATGTCTATTGTATGACCATAACGCAAGGACGGCAACGCAATGGCGATGATGGCATGACGACAATGGGAGGACGAAGAAGGAATGATGATGCTGTATTGAAGACGCTGGAACGACCACGACTGCATGACGTCTATTGTATGACGACGACGCAAGGATGGCGACGCAATGACGATGATGGCATGGCGACAATGGGAGGACGAAGAAGGAATGATGACGCTGTATTGAAGACGCTGGAACGACCACGACTGCGTGATGTCTATTGTATGACCACAACGCAAGGACGGCAACGCAATGGCGATGATGGCATGACGAAGAAGGAATGATGATGCTGTATTGAAGACGCTGGAACGACCACGACTGCATGACGTCTATTGTATGACGGCGACGCAAGGACGGCTACGCAATTGCGATGATGGCATGGCGACAATGGGATGACGAAGGAGGAATGATGATGCTGTATTGAAGACGCTGGAACGACCATGACTGCGTGATGTCTATTGTATGACCAGGACGCAAGGACGGCGACGCAATGGCGATGATGGCATGGCGACAATGGGAGGACGAAGAAGGAATGACGATGCTGTATTGAAGACGCTGGAACGACCACGACTGCATGATGTTTATTGTATGACGGCGACGCAAGGATGGCGACGCAATGACGATGATGGCATGGCGACAATGGGATGACGAAGGAGGAATGATGATGCTGTATTGAAGACGCTGGAACGACCACGACTGCGTGATGTCTATTGTATGACCAGGACGCAAGGACGGCAACGCAATGGCGATGATGGCATGGCGACAATGGGATGACGATGGAGGAATGATGATGCTGTATTAAAGACGCTGGAACGACCACGACTGCGTGACGTCTATTGTATGACGACGACGCAAGGATGGCGACGCAATGACGATGATGGCATGGCGACAATGGGAGGACGAAGAAGGAATGATGATGCTGTATTGAAGACGCTGGAACGACCACGACTGCATGACGTCTATTGTATGACGACGACGCAAGGATGGCGACGCAATGACGATGATGGCATGGCGACAATGGGAGGACGAAGAAGGAATGACGATGCTGTATTGAAGACGCTGGAACGACCACGACTGCATGACGTCTATTGTATGACGACGACGCAAGGATGCCGACGCAATGACGATGATGGCATGGCGACAATGGGAGGACGAAGAAGGAATGATGATGCTGTATTGAAGACGCTGGAACGACCACGACTGCGTGATGTCTATTGTATGACGACGACGCAAGGATGGCGACGCAATGACGATGATGGCATGGCGACAATGGGAGGACGAAGAAGGAATGACGATGCTGTATTGAAGACGCTGGAACGACCACGACTGCATGACGTCTATTGTATGACGACGACGCAAGGATGGCGACGCAATGACGATGATGGCATGGCGACAATGGGAGGACGAAGAAGGAATGACGATGCTGTATTGAAGACGCTGGAACGACCACGACTGCATGACGTCTATTGTATGACGACGACGCAAGGATGGCGACGCAATGACGATGATGGCATGGCGACAATGGGAGGACGAAGAAGGAATGATGATGCTGTATTGAAGACGCTGGAACGACCACGACTGCGTGATGTCTATTGTATGACCAGGACGCAAGGACGGCGACGCAATGGCGATGATGGCATGGCGACAATGGGAGGACGAAGAAGGAATGATGATGCTGTATTGAAGACGCTGGAACGACCACGACTGCATGATGTTTATTTTATGACGGCGACGCAAGGACGGCGACGCAATGGCGATGATGGCATGACGACAATGGGAGGACGAAGAAGGAATGACGATGCTGTATTGAAGACGCTGGAACGACCACGACTGCATGATGTTTATTGTATGACGGTGACGCAAGGATGGCGACGCAATGACGATGATGGCATGGCGACAATGGGAGGACGAAGAAGGAATGACGATGCTGTATTGAAGACGCTGGAACGACCACGACTGCGTGATGTCTATTGTATGACCAGGACGCAAGGACGGCGACGCAATGGCGATGATGGCATGGCGACAATGGGAGGACGAAGAAGGAATGATGATGCTGTATTGAAGACGCTGGAACGACCACGACTGCATGATGTTTATTTTATGACGGCGACGCAAGGACGGCGACGCAATGGCGATGATGGCATGACGACAATGGGAGGACGAAGAAGGAATGACGATGCTGTATTGAAGACGCTGGAACGACCACGACTGTATGATGTTTATTGTATGACGGTGACGCATGGACGGCGACGCAATGGCGATGATGGCATGACGACAATGGGATGACGAAGAAGGAGTGATGATGCTGTATTGAAGACGCTGGAACGACCACGACTGCATGATGTTCATTGTATGACGGTGACGCAAGGATGGCGACGCAATGACGATGATGGCATGGCGACAATGGGAGGACGAAGAAGGAATGACGATGCTGTATTGAAGACGCTGGAACGACCACGACTGCATGACGTCTATTGTATGACGACGACGCAAGGATGGCGACGCAATGACGATGATGGCATGGCGACAATGGGAGGACGAAGAAGGAATGATGATGCTGTATTGAAGACGCTGGAACGACCACGACTGCATGATGTTTATTGTATGACGGTGACGCAAGGATGGCGACGCAATGACGATGATGGCATGGCGACAATGGGAGGACGAAGAAGGAATGACGATGCTGTATTGAAGACGCTGGAACGACCACGACTGCATGACGTCTATTGTATGACGACGACGCAAGGATGGCGACGCAATGACGATGATGGCATGGCGACAATGGGAGGACGAAGAAGGAATGATGATGCTGTATTGAAGACGCTGGAACGACCACGACTGCGTGACGTCTATTGTATGACGACGACGCAAGGATGGCGACGCAATGACGATGATGGCATGGCGACAATGGGAGGACGAAGAAGGAATGATGATGCTGTATTGAAGACGCTGGAACGACCACGACTGCATGACGTCTATTGTATGACGACGACGCAAGGATGGCGACGCAATGACGATGATGGCATGGCGACAATGGGAGGACGAAGAAGGAATGATGATGCTGTATTGAAGACGCTGGAACGACCACGACTGCATGATGTTTATTTTATGACGGCGACGCAAGGACGGCGACGCAATGGCGATGATGGCATGACGACAATGGGAGGACGAAGTAATGACGATGCTGTATTGAAGACGCTGGAACGACCACGACTGTATGATGTTTATTGTATGACGGTGACGCATGGACGGCGACGCAATGGCGATGATGGCATGACGACAATGGGATGACGAAGAAGGAGTGATGATGCTGTATTGAAGACGCTGGAACGACCACGACTGCATGATGTTTATTGTATGACGGTGACGCAAGGATGGCGACGCAATGACGATGATGGCATGGCGACAATGGGAGGACGAAGAAGGAATGACGATGCTGTATTGAAGACGCTGGAACGACCACGACTGCATGACGTCTATTGTATGACGACGACGCAAGGATGGCGACGCAATGACGATGATGGCATGGCGACAATGGGAGGACGAAGAAGGAATGATGATGCTGTATTGAAGACGCTGGAACGACTACGACTGCATGATGTTTATTGTATGACGGTGACGCAAGGATGGCGACGCAATGACGATGATGGCATGGCGACAATGGGAGGACGAAGAAGGAATGATGATGCTGTATTAAAGACGCTGGAACAACCACGACTGCGTGACGTCTATTGTATGACGACGACGCAAGGATGGCGACGCAATGACGATGATGGCATGGCGACAATGGGAGGACGAAGAAGGAATGATGATGCTGTATTGAAGACGCTGGAACGACCACGACTGCATGACGTCTATTGTATGACGACGACGCAAGGATGGCGACGCAATGACGATGATGGCATGGCGACAATGGGAGGACGAAGAAGGAATGACGATGCTGTATTGAAGACGCTGGAACGACCACGACTGCATGACGTCTATTGTATGACGACGACGCAAGGATGGCGACGCAATGACGATGATGGCATGGCGACAATGGGAGGACGAAGAAGGAATGATGACGCTGTATTGAAGACGCTGGAACGACCACGACTGCGTGATGTCTATTGTATGACCATAACGCAAGGACGGCAACGCAATGGCGATGATGGCATGACGACAATGGGAGGACGAAGAAGGAATGATGATGCTGTATTGAAGACGCTGGAACGACCACGACTGCATGACGTCTATTGTATGACGACGACGCAAGGATGGCGACGCAATGACGATGATGGCATGGCGACAATGGGAGGACGAAGAAGGAATGATGATGCTGTATTGAAGACGCTGGAACGACCACGACTGCATGACGTCTATTGTATGACGACGACGCAAGGGTGGCGACGCAATGACGATGATGGCATGGCGACAATGGGAGGACGAAGAAGGAATGACGATGCTGTATTGAAGACGCTGGAACGACCACGACTGCATGATGTTTATTGTATGACGGTGACGCAAGGATGGCGACGCAATGACGATGATGGCATGGCGACAATGGGAGGACGAAGAAGGAATGACGATGCTGTATTGAAGACGCTGGAACGACCACGACTGCATGACGTCTATTGTATGACGACGACGCAAGGATGGCGACGCAATGACGATGATGGCATGGCGACAATGGGAGGACGAAGGAGGAATGATGATGCTGTATTGAAGACGCTGGAACGACCACGACTGCATGACGTCTATTGTATGACGACGACGCAAGGATGGCGACGCAATGACGATGATGGCATGGCGACAATGGGAGGACGAAGAAGGAATGACGATGCTGTATTGAAGACGCTGGAACGACCACGACTGCATGACGTCTATTGTATGACGACGACGCAAGGATGGCGACGCAATGACGATGATGGCATGGCGACAATGGGAGGACGAAGAAGGAATGATGATGCTGTATTGAAGACGCTGGAACGACCACGACTGCGTGATGTCTATTGTATGACCAGGACGCAAGGACGGCGACGCAATGGCGATGATGGCATGGCGACAATGGGAGGACGAAGAAGGAATGATGATGCTGTATTGAAGACGCTGGAACGACCACGACTGCATGATGTTTATTTTATGACGGCGACGCAAGGACGGCGACGCAATGGCGATGATGGCATGACGACAATGGGAGGACGAAGAAGGAATGACGATGCTGTATTGAAGACGCTGGAACGACCACGACTGCATGATGTTTATTGTATGACGGTGACGCAAGGACGGCGACGCAATGGCGATGATGGCATGGCGACAATGGGAGGACGAAGAAGGAATGATGATGCTGTATTGAAGACGCTGGAACGACCACGACTGCATGATGTTTATTTTATGACGGCGACGCAAGGACGGCGACGCAATGGCGATGATGGCATGACGACAATGGGAGGACGAAGAAGGAATGACGATGCTGTATTGAAGACGCTGGAACGACCACGACTGTATGATGTTTATTGTATGACGGTGACGCATGGACGGCGACGCAATGGCGATGATGGCATGACGACAATGGGATGACGAAGAAGGAGTGATGATGCTGTATTGAAGGCGCTGGAACGACCACGACTGCATGATGTTCATTGTATGACGGTGACGCAAGGATGGCGACGCAATGACGATGATGGCATGGCGACAATGGGAGGACGAAGAAGGAATGACGATGCTGTATTGAAGACGCTGGAACGACCACGACTGCATGACGTCTATTGTATGACGACGACGCAAGGATGGCGACGCAATGACGATGATGGCATGGCGACAATGGGAGGACGAAGAAGGAATGATGATGCTGTATTGAAGACGCTGGAACGACCACGACTGCATGATGTTTATTGTATGACGGTGACGCAAGGATGGCGACGCAATGACGATGATGGCATGGCGACAATGGGAGGACGAAGAAGGAATGACGATGCTGTATTGAAGACGCTGGAACGACCACGACTGCATGACGTCTATTGTATGACGACGACGCAACGATGGCGACGCAATGACGATGATGGCATGGCGACAATGGGAGGACGAAGAAGGAATGATGATGCTGTATTGAAGACGCTGGAACGACCACGACTGCGTGACGTCTATTGTATGACGACGACGCAAGGATGGCGACGCAATGACGATGATGGCATGGCGACAATGGGAGGACGAAGAAGGAATGATGATGCTGTATTGAAGACGCTGGAACGACCACGACTGCATGACGTCTATTGTATGACGACGACGCAAGGATGGCGACGCAATGACGATGATGGCATGGCGACAATGGGAGGACGAAGAAGGAATGATGATGCTGTATTGAAGACGCTGGAACGACCACGACTGCATGATGTTTATTTTATGACGGCGACGCAAGGACGGCGACGCAATGGCGATGATGGCATGACGACAATGGGAGGACGAAGTAATGACGATGATGTATTGAAGACGCTGGAACGACCACGACTGTATGATGTTTATTGTATGACGGTGACGCATGGACGGCGACGCAATGGCGATGATGGCATGACAACAATGGGATGACGAAGAAGGAGTGATGATGCTGTATTGAAGACGCTGGAACGACCACGACTGCATGATGTTTATTGTATGACGGTGACGCAAGGATGGCGACGCAATGACGATGATGGCATGGCGACAATGGGAGGACGAAGAAGGAATGACGATGCTGTATTGAAGACGCTGGAACGACCACGACTGCATGACGTCTATTGTATGACGACGACGCATGGACGGCGACGCAATGGCGATGATGGCATGACGACAATGGGATGACGAAGAAGGAGTGATGATGCTGTATTGAAGACGCTGGAACGACCACGACTGCGTGATGTCTATTGTATGACCATAACGCAAGGACGGCAACGCAATGGCGATGATGGCATGACGACAATGGGAGGACGAAGAAGGAATGATGATGCTGTATTGAAGACGCTGGAACGACCACGACTGCATGACGTCTATTGTATGACGACGACGCAAGGATGGCGACGCAATGACGATGATGGCATGGCGACAATGGGAGGACGAAGAAGGAATGATGACGCTGTATTGAAGACGCTGGAACGACCACGACTGCGTGATGTCTATTGTATGACCACAACGCAAGGACGGCAACGCAATGACGATGATGGCATGGCGACAATGGGATGACGAAGGAGGAATGATGATGCTGTATTGAAGACGCTGGAACGATCACGACTGCGTGATGTCTATTGTATGACCAGGACGCAAGGACGGCAACGCAATGGCGATGATGGCATGGCGACAATGGGATGACGATGGAGGAATGATGATGCTGTATTAAAGACGCTGGAACGACCACGACTGCATGACGTCTATTGTATGACCATGACGCAAGGACGGCGACGCAATGGCGATGATGGCATGGCGACAATGGGAGGACGAAGAAGGAATGATGATGCTGTATTGAAGACGCTGGAACTACCACGACTGCATGATGTTTATTTTATGACGGGGACGCAAGGACGGCGACGCAATGGCGATGATGGCATGACGACAATGGGAGGACGAAGAAGGAATGACGATGCTGTATTGAAGACGCTGGAACGACCACGACTGTATGATGTTTATTGTATGACGGTGACGCATGGACGGCGACGCAATGGCGATGATGGCATGACGACAATGGGATGACGAAGAAGGAGTGATGATGCTGTATTGAAGACGCTGGAACGACCACGACTGCGTGATGTCTATTGTATGACCATAACGCAAAGACGGCAACGCAATGGCGATGATGGCATGACGACAATGGGAGGACGAAGAAGGAATGATGATGCTGTATTGAAGACGCTGGAACGACCACGACTGCATGACGTCTATTGTATGACGACGACGCAAGGATGGCGACGCAATGACGATGATGGCATGGCGACAATGGGAGGACGAAGAAGGAATGATGACGCTGTATTGAAGACGCTGGAACGACCACGACTGCGTGATGTCTATTGTATGACCACAACGCAAGGACGGCAACGCAATGGCGATGATGGCATGACGAAGAAGGAATGATGATGCTGTATTGAAGACGCTGGAACGACCACGACTGCATGACGTCTATTGTATGACGGCGACGCAAGGACGGCTACGCAATTGCGATGATGGCATGGCGACAATGGGATGACGAAGGAGGAATGATGATGCTGTATTGAAGACGCTGGAACGACCATGACTGCGTGATGTCTATTGTATGACCAGGACGCAAGGACGGCGACGCAATGGCGATGATGGCATGGCGACAATGGGAGGACGAAGAAGGAATGACGATGCTGTATTGAAGACGCTGGAACGACCACGACTGCATGATGTTTATTGTATGACGGCGACGCAAGGATGGCGACGCAATGACGATGATGGCATGGCGACAATGGGATGACGAAGGAGGAATGATGATGCTGTATTGAAGACGCTGGAACGATCACGACTGCGTGATGTCTATTGTATGACCAGGACGCAAGGACGGCAACGCAATGGCGATGATGGCATGGCGACAATGAGATGACGATGGAGGAATGATGATGCTGTATTAAAGACGCTGGAACGACCACGACTGCATGACGTCTATTGTATGACGACGACGCAAGGATGGCGACGCAATGACGATGATGGCATGGCGACAATGGGAGGACGAAGAAGGAATGACGATGCTGTATTGAAGACGCTGGAACGACCACGACTGCATGACGTCTATTGTATGACGACGACGCAAGGATGGCGACGCAATGACGATGATGGCATGGCGACAATGGGAGGACGAAGAAGGAATGATGATGCTGTATTGAAGACGCTGGAACGACCACGACTGCGTGATGTCTATTGTATGACGACGACGCAAGGATGGCGACGCAATGACGATGATGGCATGGCGACAATGGGAGGACGAAGAAGGAATGACGATGCTGTATTGAAGACGCTGGAACGACCACGACTGCATGACGTCTATTGTATGACGACGACGCAAGGATGGCGACGCAATGACGATGATGGCATGGCGACAATGGGAGGACGAAGAAGGAATGACGATGCTGTATTGAAGACGCTGGAACGACCACGACTGCATGACGTCTATTGTATGACGACGACGCAAGGATGGCGACGCAATGACGATGATGGCATGGCGACAATGGGAGGACGAAGAAGGAATGATGACGCTGTATTGAAGACGCTGGAACGACCACGACTGCGTGATGTCTATTGTATGACCATAACGCAAGGACGGCAACGCAATGGCGATGATGGCATGACGACAATGGGAGGACGAAGAAGGAATGATGATGCTGTATTGAAGACGCTGGAACGACCACGACTGCATGACGTCTATTGTATGACGACGACGCAAGGATGGCGACGCAATGACGATGATGGCATGGCGACAATGGGAGGACGAAGAAGGAATGATGATGCTGTATTGAAGACGCTGGAACGACCACGACTGCATGACGTCTATTGTATGACGACGACGCAAGGGTGGCGACACAATGACGATGATGGCATGGCGACAATGGGAGGACGAAGAAGGAATGACGATGCTGTATTGAAGACGCTGGAACGACCACGACTGCATGATGTTTATTGTATGACGGTGACGCAAGGATGGCGACGCAATGACGATGATGGCATGGCGACAATGGGAGGACGAAGAAGGAATGACGATGCTGTATTGAAGACGCTGGAACGACCACGACTGCATGACGTCTATTGTATGACGACGACGCAAGGATGGCGACGCAATGACGATGATGGCATGGCGACAATGGGAGGACGAAGAAGGAATGATGATGCTGTATTGAAGACGCTGGAACGACCACGACTGCGTGACGTCTATTGTATGACGACGACGCAAGGATGGCGACGCAATGACGATGATGGCATGGCGACAATGGGAGGACGAAGAAGGAATGATGATGCTGTATTGAAGACGCTGGAACGACCACGACTGCATGACGTCTATTGTATGACGACGACGCAAGGATGGCGACGCAATGACGATGATGGCATGGCGACAATGGGAGGACGAAGAAGGAATGACGATGCTGTATTGAAGACGCTGGAACGACCACGACTGCATGACGTCTATTGTATGACGACGACGCAAGGATGGCGACGCAATGACGATGATTGCATGGCGACAATGGGAGGACGAAGAAGGAATGATGATGCTGTATTGAAGACGCTGGAACGACCACGACTGCGTGATGTCTATTGTATGACCAGGACGCAAGGACGGCGACGCAATGGCGATGATGGCATGGCGACAATGGGAGGACGAAGAAGGAATGATGATGCTGTATTGAAGACGCTGGAACGACCACGACTGCATGATGTTTATTTTATGACGGCGACGCAAGGACGGCGACGCAATGGCGATGATGGCATGACGACAATGGGAGGACGAAGAAGGAATGACGATGCTGTATTGAAGACGCTGGAACGACCACGACTGCATGATGTTTATTGTATGACGGTGACGCAAGGATGGCGACGCAATGACGATGATGGCATGGCGACAATGGGAGGACGAAGAAGGAATGACGATGCTGTATTGAAGACGCTGGAACGACCACGACTGCGTGATGTCTATTGTATGACCAGGACGCAAGGACGGCGACGCAATGGCGATGATGGCATGGCGACAATGGGAGGACGAAGAAGGAATGATGATGCTGTATTGAAGACGCTGGAACGACCACGACTGCATGATGTTTATTTTATGACGGCGACGCAAGGACGGCGACGCAATGGCGATGATGGCATGACGACAATGGGAGGACGAAGAAGGAATGACGATGCTGTATTGAAGACGCTGGAACGACCACGACTGTATGATGTTTATTGTATGACGGTGACGCATGGACGGCGACGCAATGGCGATGATGGCATGACGACAATGGGATGACGAAGAAGGAGTGATGATGCTGTATTGAAGACGCTGGAACGACCACGACTGCATGATGTTTATTGTATGACGGTGACGCAAGGATGGCGACGCAATGACGATGATGGCATGGCGACAATGGGAGGACGAAGAAGGAATGACGATGCTGTATTGAAGACGCTGGAACGACCACGACTGCATGACGTCTATTGTATGACGACGACGCAAGGATGGCGACGCAATGACGATGATGGCATGGCGACAATGGGAGGACGAAGAAGGAATGATGATGCTGTATTGAAGACGCTGGAACGACCACGACTGCATGACGTCTATTGTATGACGACGACGCAAGGATGGCGACGCAATGACGATGATGGCATGGCGACAATGGGAGGACGAAGAAGGAATGACGATGCTGTATTGAAGACGCTGGAACGACCACGACTGCATGACGTCTATTGTATGACGACGACGCAAGGATGGCGACGCAATGACGATGATGGCATGGCGACAATGGGAGGACGAAGAAGGAATGATGATGCTGTATTGAAGACGCTGGAACGACCACGACTGCATGATGTTTATTGTATGACGGTGACGCAAGGATGGCGACGCAATGACGATGATGGCATGGCGACAATGGGAGGACGAAGAAGGAATGACGATGCTGTATTGAAGACGCTGGAACGACCACGACTGCATGACGTCTATTGTATGACGACGACGCAAGGATGGCGACGCAATGACGATGATGGCATGGCGACAATGGGAGGACGAAGAAGGAATGATGATGCTGTATTGAAGACGCTGGAACGACCACGACTGCGTGACGTCTATTGTATGACGACGACGCAAGGATGGCGACGCAATGACGATGATGGCATGGCGACAATGGGAGGACGAAGAAGGAATGATGACGCTGTATTGAAGACGCTGGAACGACCACGACTGCGTGATGTCTATTGTATGACCACAACGCAAGGACGGCAACGCAATGGCGATGATGGCATGACGAAGAAGGAATGATGATGCTGTATTGAAGACGCTGGAACGACCACGACTGCATGACGTCTATTGTATGACGGCGACGCAAGGACGGCTACGCAATTGCGATGATGGCATGGCGACAATGGGATGACGAAGGAGGAATGATGATGCTGTATTGAAGACGCTGGAACGACCATGACTGCGTGATGTCTATTGTATGACCAGGACGCAAGGACGGCGACGCAATGGCGATGATGGCATGGCGACAATGGGAGGACGAAGAAGGAATGATGATGCTGTATTGAAGACGCTGGAACGGCCACAACTGCGTGATGTCTATTGTATGACCAGGACGCAAGGACGGCGACGCAATGGCGATGATGGCATGGCGACAATGGGAGGACGAAGAGGGAATGATGATGCTGTATTGAAGACGCTGGAACGACCACGACTGCATGATGTTTATTTTATGACGGCGACGCAAGGACGGCGACGCAATGGCGATGATGGCATGACGACAATGGGAGGACGAAGAAGGAATGACGATGCTGTATTGAAGACGCTGGAACGACCACGACTGTATGATGTTTATTCTATGACGGTGACGCATGGACGGCGACGCAATGGCGATGATGGCATGACGACAATGGGATGACGAAGAAGGAGTGATGATGCTGTATTGAAGACGCTGGAACGACCACGACTGCGTGATGTCTATTGTATGACCATAACGCAAGGACGGCAACGCAATGGCGATGATGGCATGACGACAATGGGAGGACGAAGAAGGAATGATGATGCTGTATTGAAGACGCTGGAACGACCACGACTGCATGACGCCTATTGTATGACGACTCAAGGATGGCGACGCAATGACGATGATGGCATGGCGACAATGGGAGGACGAAGAAGGAATGATGACGCTGTATTGAAGACGCTGGAACGACCACGACTGCGTGATGTCTATTGTATGACCACAACGCAAGGACGGCAACGCAATGGCGATGATGGCATGACGAAGAAGGAATGATGATGCTGTATTGAAGACGCTGGAACGACCACGACTGCATGACGTCTATTGTATGACGGCGACGCAAGGACGGCTACGCAATTGCGATGATGGCATGGCGACAATGGGATGACGAAGGAGGAATGATGATGCTGTATTGAAGACGCTGGAACGACCATGACTGCGTGATGTCTATTGTATGACCAGGACGCAAGGACGGCGACGCAATGGCGATGATGGCATGGCGACAATGGGAGGACGAAGAAGGAATGACGATGCTGTATTGAAGACGCTGGAACGACCACGACTGCATGATGTTTATTGTATGACGGCGACGCAAGGATGGCGACGCAATGACGATGATGGCATGGCGACAATGGGATGACGAAGGAGGAATGATGATGCTGTATTGAAGACGCTGGAACGATCACGACTGCGTGATGTCTATTGTATGACCAGGACGCAAGGACGGCAACGCAATGGCGATGATGGCATGGCGACAATGGGATGACGATGGAGGAATGATGATGCTGTATTAAAGACGCTGGAACGACCACGACTGCGTGACGTCTATTGTATGACGACGACGCAAGGATGGCGACGCAATGACGATGATGGCATGGCGACAATGGGAGGACGAAGAAGGAATGATGATGCTGTATTGAAGACGCTGGAACGACCATGACTGCATGATGTTTATTGTATGACGGTGACGCAAGGACGGCGACGCAATGGCGATGATGGCATGGCGACAATGGGAGGACGAAGAAGGAATGATGATGCTGTATTGAAGACGCTGGAACGACCACGACTGCGTGATGTCTATTGTATGACCAGGACGCAAGGACGGCGACGCAATGGCGATGATGGCATGGCGACAATGGGAGGACGAAGAAGGAATGATGATGCTGTATTGAAGACGCTGGAACGACCACGACTGCATGATGTTTATTTTATGACGGCGACGCAAGGACGGCGTCGCAATGGCGATGATGGCATGGCGACAATGGGAGGACGAAGAAGGAATGATGATGCTGTATTGAAGACGCTGGAACGACCACGACTGTATGATGTTTATTGTATGACGGTGACGCATGGACGGCGACGCAATGGCGATGATGGCATGACGACAATGGGATGACGAAGAAGGAATGACGATGCTGTATTGAAGACGCTGGAACGACCACGACTGCATGACGTCTATTGTATGACGACGACGCAAGGATGGCGACGCAATGACGATGATGGCATGGCGACAATGGGAGGACGAAGAAGGAATGATGATGCTGTATTGAAGACGCTGGAACGACCACGACTGCGTGACGTCTATTGTATGACGACGACGCAAGGATGGCGACGCAATGACGATGATGGCATGGCGACAATGGGAGGACGAAGAAGGAATGATGATGCTGTATTGAAGACGCTGGAACGACCACGACTGCATGACGTCTATTGTATGACGACGACGCAAGGATGGCGACGCAATGACGATGATGGCATGGCGACAATGGGAGGACGAAGAAGGAATGATGATGCTGTATTGAAGACGCTGGAACGACCACGACTGCATGATGTTTATTTTATGACGGCGACGCAAGGACGGCGACGCAATGGCGATGATGGCATGACGACAATGGGAGGACGAAGAAGGAATGACGATGCTGTATTGAAGACGCTGGAACGACCACGACTGTATGATGTTTATTGTATGACGGTGACGCATGGACGGCGACGCAATGGCGATGATGGCATGACGACAATGGGATGACGAAGAAGGAGTGATGATGCTGTATTGAAGACGCTGGAACGACCACGACTGCATGATGTTTATTGTATGACGGTGACGCAAGGATGGCGACGCAATGACGATGATGGCATGGCGACAATGGGAGGACGAAGAAGGAATGACGATGCTGTATTGAAGACGCTGGAACGACCACGACTGCATGACGTCTATTGTATGACGACGACGCATGGACGGCGACGCAATGGCGATGATGGCATGACGACAATGGGATGACGAAGAAGGAGTGATGATGCTGTATTGAAGACGCTGGAACGACCACGACTGCGTGATGTCTATTGTATGACCATAACGCAAGGACGGCAACGCAATGGCGATGATGGCATGACGACAATGGGAGGACGAAGAAGGAATGATGATGCTGTATTGAAGACGCTGGAACGACCACGACTGCATGACGTCTATTGTATGACGACGACGCAAGGATGGCGACGCAATGACGATGACGGCATGGCGACAATGGGAGGACGAAGAAGGAATGATGATGCTGTATTGAAGACGCTGGAACGACCACGACTGCATGATGTTTATTTTATGACGGCGACGCAAGGACGGCGACGCAATGGCGATGATGGCATGACGACAATGGGAGGACGAAGAAGGAATGACGATGCTGTATTGAAGACGCTGGAACGACCACGACTGCATGATGTTTATTGTATGACGGTGACGCAAGGATGGCGACGCAATGACGATGATGGCATGGCGACAATGGGAGGACGAAGAAGGAATGACGATGCTGTATTGAAGACGCTGGAACGACCACGACTGCGTGATGTCTATTGTATGACCAGGACGCAAGGACGGCGACGCAATGGCGATGATGGCATGGCGACAATGGGAGGACGAAGAAGGAATGATGATGCTGTATTGAAGACGCTGGAACGACCACGACTGCATGACGTCTATTGTATGACGACGACGCAAGGATGGCGACGCAATGACGATGATGGCATGGCGACAATGGGAGGACGAAGAAGGAATGATGATGCTGTATTGAAGACGCTGGAACGACCACGACTGCATGATGTTTATTTTATGACGGCGACGCAAGGACGGCGACGCAATGGCGATGATGGCATGACGACAATGGGAGGACGAAGAAGGAATGACGATGCTGTATTGAAGACGCTGGAACGACCACGACTGTATGATGTTTATTGTATGACGGTGACGCATGGACGGCGACGCAATGGCGATGATGGCATGACGACAATGGGATGACGAAGAAGGAGTGATGATGCTGTATTGAAGACGCTGGAACGACCACGACTGCATGATGTTTATTGTATGACGGTGACGCAAGGATGGCGACGCAATGACGATGATGGCATGGCGACAATGGGAGGACGAAGAAGGAATGACGATGCTGTATTGAAGACGCTGGAACGACCACGACTGCATGACGTCTATTGTATGACGACGACGCAAGGATGGCGACGCAATGACGATGATGGCATGGCGACAATGGGAGGACGAAGAAGGAATGATGATGCTGTATTGAAGACGCTGGAATGACCACGACTGCATGATGTTTATTGTATGACGGTGACGCAAGGATGGCGACGCAATGACGATGATGGCATGGCGACAATGGGAGGACGAAGAAGGAATGACGATGCTGTATTGAAGACGCTGGAACGACCACGACTGCATGACGTCTATTGTATGACGACGACGCAAGGATGGCGACGCAATGACGATGATGGCATGGCGACAATGGGAGGACGAAGAAGGAATGATGATGCTGTATTGAAGACGCTGGAACGACCACGACTGCGTGACGTCTATTGTATGACGACGACGCAAGGATGGCGACGCATTGACGATGATGGCATGGCGACAATGGGAGGACGAAGAAGGAATGATGATGCTGTATTGAAGACGCTGGAACGACCACGACTGCATGACGTCTATTGTATGACGACGACGCAAGGATGGCGACGCAATGACGATGATGGCATGGCGACAATGGGAGGACGAAGAAGGAATGATGATGCTGTATAGAAGACGCTGGAACGACCACGACTGCATGATGTTTATTTTATGACGGCGACGCAAGGACGGCGACGCAATGGCGATGATGGCATGACGACAATGGCAGGACGAAGAAGGAATGACGATGCTGTATTGAAGACGCTGGAACGACCACGACTGTATGATGTTTATTGTATGACGGTGACGCATGGACGGCGACGCAATGGCGATGATGGCATGACGACAATGGGATGACGAAGAAGGAGTGATGATGCTGTATTGAAGACGCTGGAACGACCACGACTGCATGATGTTTATTGTATGACGGTGACGCAAGGATGGCGACGCAATGACGATGATGGCATGGCGACAATGGGAGGACGAAGAAGGAATGACGATGCTGTATTGAAGACGCTGGAACGACCACGACTGCATGACGTCTATTGTATGACGACGACGCAAGGATGGCGACGCAATGACGATGATGGCATGGCGACAATGGGAGGACGAAGAAGGAATGATGACGCTGTATTGAAGACGCTGGAACGACCACGACTGCGTGATGTCTATTGTATGACCACAACGCAAGGACGGCAACGCAATGGCGATGATGGCATGACGAAGAAGGAATGATGATGCTGTATTGAAGACGCTGGAACGACCACGACTGCATGACGTCTATTGTATGACGGCGACGCAAGGACGGCTACGCAATTGCGATGATGGCATGGCGACAATGGGATGACGAAGGAGGAATGATGATGCTGTATTGAAGACGCTGGAACGACCATGACTGCGTGATGTCTATTGTATGACCAGGACGCAAGGACGGCGACGCAATGGCGATGATGGCATGGCGACAATGGGAGGACGAAGAAGGAATGATGATGCTGTATTGAAGACGCTGGAACGACCACAACTGCGTGATGTCTATTGTATGACCAGGACGCAAGGACGGCGACGCAATGGCGATGATGGCATGGCGACAATGGGAGGACGAAGAGGGAATGATGATGCTGTATTGAAGACGCTGGAACGACCACGACTGCATGATGTTTATTTTATGACGGCGACGCAAGGACGGCGACGCAATGGCGATGATGGCATGACGACAATGGGAGGACGAAGAAGGAATGACGATGCTGTATTGAAGACGCTGGAACGACCACGACTGTATGATGTTTATTCTATGACGGTGACGCATGGACGGCGACGCAATGGCGATGATGGCATGACGACAATGGGATGACGAAGAAGGAGTGATGATGCTGTATTGAAGACGCTGGAACGACCACGACTGCGTGATGTCTATTGTATGACCATAACGCAAGGACGGCAACGCAATGGCGATGATGGCATGACGACAATGGGAGGACGAAGAAGGAATGATGATGCTGTATTGAAGACGCTGGAACGACCACGACTGCATGACGCCTATTGTATGACGACGACGCAAGGATGGCGACGCAATGACGATGATGGCATGGCGACAATGGGAGGACGAAGAAGGAATGATGACGCTGTATTGAAGACGCTGGAACGACCACGACTGCGTGATGTCTATTGTATGACCACAACGCAAGGACGGCAACGCAATGGCGATGATGGCATGACGAAGAAGGAATGATGATGCTGTATTGAAGACGCTGGAACGACCACGACTGCATGACGTCTATTGTATGACGGCGACGCAAGGACGGCTACGCAATTGCGATGATGGCATGGCGACAATGGGATGGCGAAGGAGGAATGATGATGCTGTATTGAAGACGCTGGAACGACCATGACTGCGTGATGTCTATTGTATGACCAGGACGCAAGGACGGCGACGCAATGGCGATGATGGCATGGCGACAATGGGAGGACGAAGAAGGAATGACGATGCTGTATTGAAGACGCTGGAACGACCACGACTGCATGATGTTTATTGTATGACGGCGACGCAAGGATGGCGACGCAATGACGATGATGGCATGGCGACAATGGGATGACGAAGGAGGAATGATGATGCTGTATTGAAGACGCTGGAACGATCACGACTGCGTGATGTCTATTGTATGACCAGGACGCAAGGACGGCAACGCAATGGCGATGATGGCATGGCGACAATGGGATGACGATGGAGGAATGATGATGCTGTATTAAAGACGCTGGAACGACCACGACTGCGTGACGTCTATTGTATGACGACGACGCAAGGATGGCGACGCAATGACGATGATGGCATGGCGACAATGGGAGGACGAAGAAGGAATGATGATGCTGTATTGAAGACGCTGGAACGACCATGACTGCATGATGTTTATTGTATGACGGTGACGCAAGGACGGCGACGCAATGGCGATGATGGCATGGCGACAATGGGAGGACGAAGAAGGAATGATGATGCTGTATTGAAGACGCTGGAACGACCACGACTGCGTGATGTCTATTGTATGACCAGGACGCAAGGACGGCGACGCAATGGCGATGATGGCATGGCGACAATGGGAGGACGAAGAAGGAATGATGATGCTGTATTGAAGACGCTGGAACGACCACGACTGCATGATGTTTATTTTATGACGGCGACGCAAGGACGGCGACGCAATGGCGATGATGGCATGGCGACAATGGGAGGACGAAGAAGGAATGATGATGCTGTATTGAAGACGCTGGAACGACCACGACTGTATGATGTTTATTGTATGACGGTGACGCATGGACGGCGACGCAATGGCGATGATGGCATGACGACAATGGGATGACGAAGAAGGAATGACGATGCTGTATTGAAGACGCTGGAACGACCACGACTGCATGACGTCTATTGTATGACGACGACGCAAGGATGGCGACGCAATGACGATGATGGCATGGCGACAATGGGAGGACGAAGAAGGAATGATGATGCTGTATTGAAGACGCTGGAACGACCACGACTGCGTGACGTCTATTGTATGACGACGACGCAAGGATGGCGACGCAATGACGATGATGGCATGGCGACAATGGGAGGACGAAGAAGGAATGATGATGCTGTATTGAAGACGCTGGAACGACCACGACTGCATGACGTCTATTGTATGACGACGACGCAAGGATGGCGACGCAATGACGATGATGGCATGGCGACAATGGGAGGACGAAGAAGGAATGATGATGCTGTATTGAAGACGCTGGAACGACCACGACTGCATGATGTTTATTTTATGACGGCGACGCAAGGACGGCGACGCAATGGCGATGATGGCATGACGACAATGGGAGGACGAAGAAGGAATGACGATGCTGTATTGAAGACGCTGGAACGACCACGACTGTATGATGTTTATTGTATGACGGTGACGCATGGACGGCGACGCAATGGCGATGATGGCATGACGACAATGGGATGACGAAGAAGGAGTGATGATGCTGTATTGAAGACGCTGGAACGACCACGACTGCATGATGTTTATTGTATGACGGTGACGCAAGGATGGCGACGCAATGACGATGATGGCATGGCGACAATGGGAGGACGAAGAAGGAATGACGATGCTGTATTGAAGACGCTGGAACGACCACGACTGCATGACGTCTATTGTATGACGACGACGCATGGACGGCGACGCAATGGCGATGATGGCATGACGACAATGGGATGACGAAGAAGGAGTGATGATGCTGTATTGAAGACGCTGGAACGACCACGACTGCGTGATGTCTATTGTATGACCATAACGCAAGGACGGCAACGCAATGGCGATGATGTCATGACGACAATGGGAGGACGAAGAAGGAATGATGATGCTGTATTGAAGACGCTGGAACGACCACGACTGCATGACGTCTATTGTATGACGACGACGCAAAGATGGCGACGCAATGACGATGACGGCATGGCGACAATGGGAGGACGAAGAAGGAATGATGATGCTGTATTGAAGACGCTGGAACGACCACGACTGCATGATGTTTATTTTATGACGGCGACGCAAGGACGGCGACGCAATGGCGATGATGGCATGACGACAATGGGAGGACGAAGAAGGAATGACGATGCTGTATTGAAGACGCTGGAACGACCACGACTGTATGATGTTTATTGTATGACGGTGACGCATGGACGGCGACGCAATGGCGATGATGGCATGACGACAATGGGATGACGAAGAAGGAGTGATGATGCTGTATTGAAGACGCTGGAACGACCACGACTGCGTGATGTCTATTGTATGACCATAACGCAAGGACGGCAACGCAATGGCGATGATGGCATGACGACAATGGGAGGACGAAGAAGGAATGATGATGCTGTATTGAAGACGCTGGAACGACCACGACTGCATGACGTCTATTGTATGACGACGACGCAAGGATGGCGACGCAATGACGATGATGGCATGGCGACAATGGGAGGACGAAGAAGGAATGATGACGCTGTATTGAAGACGCTGGAACGACCACGACTGCGTGATGTCTATTGTATGACCACAACGCAAGGACGGCAACGCAATGGCGATGATGGCATGACGAAGAAGGAATGATGATGTTGTATTGAAGACGCTGGAACGACCACGACTGCATGACGTCTATTGTATGACGGCGACGCAAGGACGGCTACGCAATTGCGATGATGGCATGGCGACAATGGGATGACGAAGGAGGAATGATGATGCTGTATTGAAGACGCTGGAACGACCCTGACTGCGTGATGTCTATTGTATGACCAGGACGCAAGGACGGCGACGCAATGGCGATGATGGCATGGCGACAATGGGAGGACGAAGAAGGAATGACGATGCTGTATTGAAGACGCTGGAACGACCACGACTGCATGATGTTTATTGTATGACGGCGACGCAAGGATGGCGACGCAATGACGATGATGGCATGGCGACAATGGGATGACGAAGGAGGAATGATGATGCTGTATTGAAGACGCTGGAACGATCACGACTGCGTGATGTCTATCGTATGACCAGGACGCAAGGACGGCAACGCAATGGCGATGATGGCATGGCGACAATGGGATGACGATGGAGGAATGATGATGCTGTAATAAAGACGCTGGAACGACCACGACTGCGTGACGTCTATTGTATGACGACGACGCAAGGATGGCGACGCAATGGCGATGATGGCATGGCGACAATGGGAGGACGAAGAAGGAATGATGATGCTGTATTGAAGACGCTGGAACGACCACGACTGCATGATGTTTATTTTATGACGGCGACGCAAGGACGGCGACGCAATGGCGATGATGGCATGGCGACAATGGGAGGACGAAGAAGGAATGATGATGCTGTATTGAAGACGCTGGAACGACCACGACTGTATGATGTTTATTGTATGACGGTGACGCGTGGACGGCGACGCAATGGCGATGATGGCATGACGACAATGGGATGACGAAGAAGGAATGATGATGCTGTATTGAAGACGCTGGAACGACCACGACTGCGTGATGTCTATTGTATGACCAGGACGCAAGGACGGCGACGCAATGGCGATGATGGCATGGCGACAATGGGAGGACGAAGAAGGAATGATGATGCTGTATTGAAGACGCTGGAACGACCACGACTGCATGATGTTTATTGTATGACGGCGACGCAAGGACGGCGACGCAATGGCGATGATGGCATGGCGACAATGGGAGGACGAAGAAGGAATGACGATGCTGTATTGAAGACGCTGGAACGACCACGACTGCATGATGTTTATTGTATGACGGCGACGCAAGGACGGCGACGCAATGGCGATGATGGCATGGCGACAATGGGAGGACAAAGAAGGAATGACGATGCTGTATTGAAGACGCTGGAACGACCACGACTGAGTGATGTCTATTGTATGACCAGGACGCAAGGACGGCGACGCAGTGGCGATGATGGCATGGCGACAATGGGAGGACGAAAAAGGAATGATGATGCTGTATTGAAGACGCTGGAACGACCACGACTGCATGATGTTTATTGTATGACGGCGACGCAAGGACGGCGACGCAATGGCAATGATGGCATGGCGACAATGGGAGGACGAAGAAGGAATGATGATGCTGTATTGAAGACGCTCGAACGACCACAACTGCGTGATGTCTATTGTATGACCAGGACGCAAGGATGGCGACGCAATGGCGATGATGGCATGGCGACAATGGGAGGACGAAGAAGGAATGATGATGCTGTATTGAAGACGCTGGAACGACCACGACTGCGTGATGTCTATTGTATGACCAGGACGCAAGGACGGCGACGCAATGGCGATGATGGCATGGCGACAATGGGATGACGAAGAAGGAGTGATGATGCTGTATTGAAGACGCTGGAACGACCACGACTGCATGATGTTTATTGTATGACGGCGACGCAAGGACGGCAACACAATGGCGATGATGGCATGACGACAATGGGATGACGAAGAAGGGATGATGATGGTGTATTGAAGACGCTGGAACGACCACGACTGCGTGATGTCTATTGTATGACCAGGACGCAAGGACGGCGACGCAATGGCGATGATGGCATGGCGACAATGGGAGGACGAAGAAGGAACGATGATGCTGTATTGAAGACGCTGGAACGACCACGACTGCATGATGTTTATTGTATGACGGCGACGCAAGGACGGCGACGCAAGGACGGCGACGCAATGGCGATGATGGCATGGCGACAATGGGAGGACGAAGAAGGAATGACGATGCTGTATTGAAGACGCTGGAACGACCACGACTGCATGATGTTTATTGTATGACGTGCGACGCAAGGACGGCGACGCAATGGCGATGATGGCATGGCGACAATGGGAGGACGAAGAAGGAATGACGATGCTGTATTGAAGACGCTGGAACGACCACGACTGCGTGATGTCTATTGTATGACCAGGACGCAAGGACGGCGACGCAATGGCGATGATGGCATGGCGACAATGGGAGGACGAAGAAGGAATGATGATGCTGTATTGAAGACGCTGGAACGACCACGACTGCGTGATGTCTATTGTATGACCAGGACGCAAGGACGGCGACGCAATGGCGATGATGGCATGGCGACAATGGGATGACGAAGAAGGAGTGATGATGCTGTATTGAAGACGCTGGAACGACCACGACTGCATGATGTTTATTGTATGACGGCGACGCAAGGACGGCAACACAATGGCGATGATGGCATGACGACAATGGGATGACGAAGAAGTTATGATGATGCTGTATTGAAGACGCTGGAACGACCACGACTGCGTGATGTCTATTGTATGACCAGGACGCAAGGACGGCGACGCAATGGCGATGATGGCATGGCGACAATGGGAGGACGAAGAAGGAACGATGATGCTGTATTGAAGACGCTGGAACGACCACGACTGCATGATGTTTATTGTATGACGGCGACGCAAGGACGGCGACGCAATGGCGATGATGGCATGGCGACAATGGGAGGACGAAGAAGGAATGACGATGCTGTATTGAAGACGCTGGAACGACCACGACTGCATGATGTTTATTGTATGACGGCGACGCAAGGACGGCGACGCAATGGCGATGATGGCATGGCGACAATGGGAGGACGAAGAAGGAATGACGATGCTGTATTGAAGACGCTGGAACGACCACGACTGCATGACGTCTATTGTATGACGACGACGCATGGACGGCGACGCAATGGCGATGATGGCATGACGACAATGGGATGACGAAGAAGGAGTGATGATGCTGTATTGAAGACGCTGGAACGACCACGACTGCGTGATGTCTATTGTATGACCATAACGCAAGGACGGCAACGCAATGGCGATGATGTCATGACGACAATGGGAGGACGAAGAAGGAATGATGATGCTGTATTGAAGACGCTGGAACGACCACGACTGCATGACGTCTATTGTATGACGACGACGCAAGGATGGCGACGCAATGACGATGACGGCATGGCGACAATGGGAGGACGAAGAAGGAATGATGATGCTGTATTGAAGACGCTGGAACGACCACGACTGCATGATGTTTATTTTATGACGGTGACGCAAGGACGGCGACGCAATGGCGATGATGGCATGACGACAATGGGAGGACGAAGAAGGAATGACGATGCTGTATTGAAGACGCTGGAACGACCACGACTGTATGATGTTTATTGTATGACGGTGACGCATGGACGGCGACGCAATGGCGATGATGGCATGACGACAATGGGATGACGAAGAAGGAGTGATGATGCTGTATTGAAGACGCTGGAACGACCACGACTGCGTGATGTCTATTGTATGACCATAACGCAAGGACGGCAACGCAATGGCGATGATGGCATGACGACAATGGGAGGACGAAGAAGGAATGATGATGCTGTATTGAAGACGCTGGAACGACCACGACTGCATGACGTCTATTGTATGACGACGACGCAAGGATGGCGACGCAATGACGATGATGGCATGGCGACAATGGGAGGACGAAGAAGGAATGATGACGCTGTATTGAAGACGCTGGAACGACCACGACTGCGTGATGTCTATTGTATGACCACAACGCAAGGACGGCAACGCAATGGCGATGATGGCATGACGAAGAAGGAATGATGATGTTGTATTGAAGACGCTGGAACGACCACGACTGCATGACGTCTATTGTATGACGGCGACGCAAGGACGGCTACGCAATTGCGATGATGGCATGGCGACAATGGGATGACGAAGGAGGAATGATGATGCTGTATTGAAGACGCTGGAACGACCCTGACTGCGTGATGTCTATTGTATGACCAGGACGCAAGGACGGCGACGCAATGGCGATGATGGCATGGCGACAATGGGAGGACGAAGAAGGAATGACGATGCTGTATTGAAGACGCTGGAACGACCACGACTGCATGATGTTTATTGTATGACGGCGACGCAAGGATGGCGACGCAATGACGATGATGGCATGGCGACAATGGGATGACGAAGGAGGAATGATGATGCTGTATTGAAGACGCTGGAACGATCACGACTGCGTGATGTCTATCGTATGACCAGGACGCAAGGACGGCAACGCAATGGCGATGATGGCATGGCGACAATGGGATGACGATGGAGGAATGATGATGCTGTAATAAAGACGCTGGAACGACCACGACTGCGTGACGTCTATTGTATGACGACGACGCAAGGATGGCGACGCAATGGCGATGATGGCATGGCGACAATGGGAGGACGAAGAAGGAATGATGATGCTGTATTGAAGACGCTGGAACGACCACGACTGCATGATGTTTATTTTATGACGGCGACGCAAGGACGGCGACGCAATGGCGATGATGGCATGGCGACAATGGGAGGACGAAGAAGGAATGATGATGCTGTATTGAAGACGCTGGAACGACCACGACTGTATGATGTTTATTGTATGACGGTGACGCGTGGACGGCGACGCAATGGCGATGATGGCATGACGACAATGGGATGACGAAGAAGGAATGATGATGCTGTATTGAAGACGCTGGAACGACCACGACTGCGTGATGTCTATTGTATGACCAGGACGCAAGGACGGCGACGCAATGGCGATGATGGCATGGCGACAATGGGAGGACGAAGAAGGAATGATGATGCTGTATTGAAGACGCTGGAACGACCACGACTGCATGATGTTTATTGTATGACGGCGACGCAAGGACGGCGACGCAATGGCGATGATGGCATGGCGACAATGGGAGGACGAAGAAGGAATGACGATGCTGTATTGAAGACGCTGGAACGACCACGACTGCATGATGTTTATTGTATGACGGCGACGCAAGGACGGCGACGCAATGGCGATGATGGCATGGCGACAATGGGAGGACAAAGAAGGAATGACGATGCTGTATTGAAGACGCTGGAACGACCACGACTGAGTGATGTCTATTGTATGACCAGGACGCAAGGACGGCGACGCAGTGGCGATGATGGCATGGCGACAATGGGAGGACGAAAAAGGAATGATGATGCTGTATTGAAGACGCTGGAACGACCACGACTGCATGATGTTTATTGTATGACGGCGACGCAAGGACGGCGACGCAATGGCAATGATGGCATGGCGACAATGGGAGGACGAAGAAGGAATGATGATGCTGTATTGAAGACGCTCGAACGACCACAACTGCGTGATGTCTATTGTATGACCAGGACGCAAGGACGGCGACGCAATGGCGATGATGGCATGGCGACAATGGGAGGACGAAGAAGGAATGATGATGCTGTATTGAAGACGCTGGAACGACCACGACTGCGTGATGTCTATTGTATGACCAGGACGCAAGGACGGCGACGCAATGGCGATGATGGCATGGCGACAATGGGATGACGAAGAAGGAGTGATGATGCTGTATTGAAGACGCTGGAACGACCACGACTGCATGATGTTTATTGTATGACGGCGACGCAAGGACGGCAACACAATGGCGATGATGGCATGACGACAATGGGATGACGAAGAAGGGATGATGATGGTGTATTGAAGACGCTGGAACGACCACGACTGCGTGATGTCTATTGTATGACCAGGACGCAAGGACGGCGACGCAATGGCGATGATGGCATGGCGACAATGGGAGGACGAAGAAGGAACGATGATGCTGTATTGAAGACGCTGGAACGACCACGACTGCATGATGTTTATTGTATGACGGCGACGCAAGGACGGCGACGCAAGGACGGCGACGCAATGGCGATGATGGCATGGCGACAATGGGAGGACGAAGAAGGAATGACGATGCTGTATTGAAGACGCTGGAACGACCACGACTGCATGATGTTTATTGTATGACGTGCGACGCAAGGACGGCGACGCAATGGCGATGATGGCATGGCGACAATGGGAGGACGAAGAAGGAATGACGATGCTGTATTGAAGACGCTGGAACGACCACGACTGCGTGATGTCTATTGTATGACCAGGACGCAAGGACGGCGACGCAATGGCGATGATGGCATGGCGACAATGGGAGGACGAAGAAGGAATGATGATGCTGTATTGAAGACGCTGGAACGACCACGACTGCGTGATGTCTATTGTATGACCAGGACGCAAGGACGGCGACGCAATGGCGATGATGGCATGGCGACAATGGGATGACGAAGAAGGAGTGATGATGCTGTATTGAAGACGCTGGAACGACCACGACTGCATGATGTTTATTGTATGACGGCGACGCAAGGACGGCAACACAATGGCGATGATGGCATGACGACAATGGGATGACGAAGAAGGGATGATGATGCTGTATTGAAGACGCTGGAACGACCACGACTGCGTGATGTCTATTGTATGACCAGGACGCAAGGACGGCGACGCAATGGCGATGATGGCATGGCGACAATGGGAGGACGAAGAAGGAACGATGATGCTGTATTGAAGACGCTGGAACGACCACGACTGCATGATGTTTATTGTATGACGGCGACGCAAGGACGGCGACGCAATGGCGATGATGGCATGGCGACAATGGGAGGACGAAGAAGGAATGACGATGCTGTATTGAAGACGCTGGAACGACCACGACTGCATGATGTTTATTGTATGACGGCGACGCAAGGACGGCGACGCAATGGCGATGATGGCATGGCGACAATGGGAGGACGAAGAAGGAATGACGATGCTGTATTGAAGACGCTGGAACGACCACGACTGCGTGATGTCTATTGTATGACCAGGACGCAAGGACGGCGACGCAATGGCGATGATGGCATGGCGACAATGGGAGGACGAAGAAGGAATGATGATGCTGTATTGAAGAAGATGGTATGACGGCAACGGCGTGACGACGACGGTATATTTGCGTTGAAGTTCACGTTCACGGTGACGTCGCTCGCCGGCCCGGGCGTTTTGGGTTAGCAATATGTCCGGTAATTTACAGCCGTTCGTGCCAAGACAGCAGCCAAGACCCAATTTTTCGCAGCCTAGCGCGCTGTGAAAAATTGTTGATTAAATCTTTCTATGTATAGCGAAATATTTCCCATGTTTTGTTTGATGAGGCCAGCTCATCTATTGAAAGTTTAATATCTTCTCATAGCAAGCACAGAGTAATCCTTCATGGTGATTTTAATACATTTGGAATTGATTGGATCAGCTTAGATATTCTCATTACAATCATTACATAGAGAAGAAATGCAGCCTCTTGTTGGACTTTCTGTCCTTCTGTTTCCTTCAGCAACATAACTTGATCGCTCATTCATGTGGCAACGTTTTAGACGTTTGCATCTCGAATGCTCATATTTTAGATGTCTCTCATTCTGAAATGTCCCTTGTGCGTCCCGATAAGTTTCATCTGTCACTCGAGATAACTGCCTCTTTGTCAGCCCTGAGGCAGAGCTCCTTCCAATGGCATAGATGAATCCTCTGGCTTTGCTTTCAAGCGTGGGGATTATGTCGATTTATACGATTTCTTTACCGCCACCGATTGGTCACTGGTTACAAACAAAACCAATGTTGATGACCAAGTAGATCAGCTTACGGAGCTTGCTTTGAGCAGTATGCACAAATACATTCCCCAGTACAGACCTAAACACTCTAAATATCCCCCCTGAATCTCGTTGAAACTCATAATTGCCGTAAAAATAAAGATCGCGGGCACCAAAAATCTAGAATTCATGCGCCTAATAGTGGAGAGAAGAATTCCGCTTTTTTCGGGCCCTCTGTAAACGCCCCTATAAGCGGGATTACGACTCATATATATGGCATTCTTGGAAAAGAGCGCCTCCGAGCGGCCGGCGGAATTTCGGAAGTGCACTTGTAAGCGCTCTAATGTACGTGAAAAGTATTTTCGCCTGCTTGATTCTAAGGGAGTAGAAGTCGAAGCAGTCGCGGATTGTTTTGCTGCCCATTTTTCATCATTATTTAAAGCTGCAGGGGAGTCAGGAGGACACGATGGTTCCTGCATGTAGTGCTGTGTTTGATGAAAATCTCCTCCACGAATGCCTTAAACGCTTGAAGCCTTCCCTATCATGCGACCCCGACGGCATCCCCTCCGCAGTTCTAAAGCTTACAGAAGTATATTTGCTCCAGTAGTGACATCTATATTTAACAACTCCTTGAGCGCTTCCACTTTCCCTTACATGTGGAAAACTGCTCGCGTTTTCCCTGTATTTAAGTCTGGCTGTAAAACCTATGTCTCGAATTATTGCCCGATTTCTCTTCTCTGTGCAGCGTCTAAGATATTTGAGTTCGCTCTTCACAATATATTGTCTTTTACTGTGAAGAACTCACTTATTCCGAATCAGCATGGATTTCTCACCGGCCGCTCCATTATCACAAATCTCGCAAGTTTCATGACAGAGATCTACGCGCCGGTGCTTCAAAGGGGGCAAGTTGACACCGTTTACTGTGACTTGAGCAAAAGCCTTCGATGTAGTCTGCCACTCACTGCTTCTGATCAAGCTTACGCACTGTGATATGGATTCGTCACTTGTCAATCTCTTGTGTAGTTATCTTAATAGATCATGTTATGTTAACGTCAATGGCCAAACGTCTTCTTTTTTACATGGCAACTAGCAGCGGCCCTCAAGGATCAGTATTAAGACCACTTTGTTTTATAATCTTTATTAATGACGTTCATTTCGTTATTCGAACTCTTCTTTCCTTCTAATGCCGATGAGATCAAAATTTTAAAGAAAATTCACACTGTTGATGACTGTCGCACCCTGCAGTCAGACGTGCTTTCCTTTTCTAAATGGTGCAAAGATAATAACCTCTCTTTGAATGCAGCTAAGACCAAAGTCACAACAATGAATGGTTTAACAAACGGCTCAAAGCTCTCCTTACTAAAAAGAAAAGGCTTTACAGAAAAGTCGAACTTACAAATAACTCAGAAACCTGGGGAAAACATGAACTGTGCGCTAACCAATATATTCAGGAGCTGACGATAGCCAAAGATAACTTCTTTAATCATGACCTTCTTACGATTCTACGATCAAGCCCCAATAAATTCTGGCGCTTACTTTCAGTAAAGATACATACTAGACAGATTGAACTAACAGATCCGGATGGTAATCTCATTACCTCTGAGAAATGCGTGTCAGCTCTTATCGACTACTTCACCTCAGTTTTCTCCAACACTGATGACACTCCCATTGAACCAATCCCACCACTCCCAGTGAAATTAATGCCAGACATCAAGATCAACCCTGATGGCATATGTATAGCCTCATTAATTCACTAAAACTAACCACCTCAGCCGGGTGTGATGGAATTAACGCCAAAATACTAGTTAACACCAGTAACATTTCTAGCCAGGTATTACACCTAATATTTACGCAATCCTTAAAGACTGAAAGCTTGCCCGACGACTAGAAAAAGGTACAATCACCTACTTTAAAAGCTTGCATCTATCGGAATCCCAAATAGCTTGCTTACCTGGCTTGAACACTTCTTAAAAGGGCGCACACAATTTACCTCTGCAAATAACCATAATTCATCTCTAAGCAGCGTAACATCGGGTGTGCCACAGGGCGCTGGTTTATCGCCTTTACTTTTCCTCATATACATCAATGACTTACCTGCTAACATTAGGAATAAATTACTTCTTTTCGCGGGTGACTGTGTCCTATATTCCCCAATCAAAGGCTCGAATGACGTCACCGCACTGCAACAGGATCTCGATTCCATCGCAGTATGATGCGAGAAATGGTACGTGCCGCTTAACCTTACTAAATGCAAAGCTCTGTCATTCACCCGCAACCACAGCTTAACCAGTGACACCTACACCATCAATTCAGCTCCTATTAATAATGCCCCGTCTTACAAATATCTTGGCGTTCACATGCCATCGACACTATCATGGGCAACTCATATTGACACCATCTGTTTTAATGCTTCACGCACCCTTGGATATTCAAAACGCAACCTGAAAGCCGCATCACCAGAAATAAAAAAAAGCTATCATATCTAACATTCGTACGTCCGCAGTTAAACTATGCGTCATCTATCTGGCACCCTTCCCAATCATATATAACCTATGACATAGAAGCAATAAAAATGGCGCTGCTTGGTTTATAACTTCGAATTACTCTCTTGATACCAGCATAACCGCACTAAAACGTACACTTGAACTACCATCACTTGCTTCCCGCCGGATCATCTCTGGTCTCTGCTTGCTTCACACCTTCTATTACCATCCACACTCCAGGCATTCCCTGTTAAATCCACCCTTACATGCATCCTCTCGCTTAAGCCACAGTTGTCACATAGCAAACATTAACACCCGATCATCTGCCATGAACACTTCATTCTTTCCCGACGCTATAACCTATTGGAACCATCTCCCAAAAGATATCGTGTCATGCACTGACCGTAAAACGTTCCGAGAAATGTTAAATAACCACACTGCTCAATTACCGATCCCACCTACCCTTACTCTAACACGATGTTCCCCTTTTTTTCACAATTGTTCCTGGCTTGTATTTGTTTTATTGTTGTTTCTTTACTGTTCTGTACATTTGTTCTAACATTGTTACAAGGATTAAAGCCCTCCCTTATGTAATGCGTCCGGGCCTTTAAGGTGAAAATAAATGAAATGAATGAAATAAACTTAATGTAACGACCACCGATCAAGACAATAAATGTGTTCATACCTTTGTACAAAATGCTGTGTCACCTCTTTGTCGTGTGCTACACAGCTTCGCTGGTCATCAACCTTCGCAGAGTGGAATGACTCACGATTTTTTCGTTCCATCGCTCTTTGTGCGGTCCTTAACTTGTTCTCGAGCTCCTTTGTTAACCTCCAAGTTTCTAGTCCATATGTCGACACCGAAAGAATTAATGCAATGATTGCACAATTTTCTTTTCAACGACAGGGGCAAGCTCCCAGTCAGGATTTGGTAATGCCTGCCGTCTGCACTCCAATCCATTTGTCTTCTTTGGTAAATTTCTTGCTCATTATCAGGGGTCTCCTGTGAGTAATTGATGTAGAGAAACGTACTCCTGCATAGACTCTAGAGGCTAACTGGTGATCATGAATTCTGGTTCCCTTACCAGGCTATTGAGCATTACCTTTGTCTTCTGTATCTTAATCTCCAACCCAACTCTTACACTTTCTTGGTTAAGGTCCTCAATCATTTGTTGTAGTTCGTCCCCAGTGTTGCTGAACAGGACAATGTCATCTGCAAACCCAAGGTTGCTGAGATATTCGCCGTGCATCTTCACTCTTATGTCTTGCTAGTCTAATGGCCTGAATACTTCTAGGCATTCAGTGAATATCATTGCAAAGGTTGTGTCTCCTTGCCTGATCCCTTTCTTTAGAGGTAATTTTCTACTTTTCTTGTGGAGAACCAAGGTAGTTGTGGAATTTTTGTAAATATTTCCAGATATTCACGTGTGCCTCCAGTACTCCTTGATTACTCAATGCCACTTTGACTGCTGGTACCTCTAATGAATCAAATTCCTTTTCATTATCTATAAAAAGCCATACAGAGAGGTTGATTGTACTCCGCAGATTTTTCAGATACCTGATTGATGACATGGGTTTGATCCATTGTAGAATATTCCTTAATGAAGGCAGCCTGTCCTCTTGATTGATTGAAGTCAAGTTTTGCCCTGATTCTACTGGAAATTATATTGGTGAATATTTTACGTAATACTGAAATCGAGCTAATAGGCCTATAATTCTTGAATTCTTTACCCTCCCCCTTCTTATGAATTAGTATAATTATATATAATGGCTTAAATGTATATAAAGACACACACACACACACACACACACACACACACACACACACACACACACACACACACACACACGCACACACACACACACACACACACACATGCACGTATGCACGCACGCACGCACGCACAGATATATTTTGTCGGGGCTGGAATCTTTCTTCGACTGTTACTAAAAGCGTGACATATGAAACCACTGAAGTACTTGTATACATGATCAACCTGTCTCTTTCCAGTGGCTTTTACCCTACTAGTTAAATGTGGCATGTGTTAACCCCGTATGCTAAGGTAACGTTGTGGAGCACTGTTCTAATTTAAGCCGATACCAGTATATCTTCCAGAAAAATAAATAAGGTAAACGAGGCTTATTAGATATCAACGATATATTAACCCTTAACAAACAGAGGTAACATATCATTTGTTTTTAGATATGAGAAAGCATTAATTCAATAGACGATGAGATTATAACAATAATAATAATGACAATAAAAAGAAACTGGAAACTTATGGAGTATGTCGTGTTGCATATGAGTAGGTAAAAAGTTAGTGAAATAGAAAACAATTTATTCAGTTGAAAATAATTGCTTCTAGTATGCTGTTACTACAGCAAGGTGTCCTAAAATAGTGCAAATTAGGCGGCTTGCTGTACCTAACATATTAACGACATAACATGCCTACCTGGATCGTACGAAGTGCCAATGTATGCGGACGATAAGAATGCGTTTTTCTCTTCCTATGGCGTAAGTGCACTTGCAATGGACTATATATACAGTATGCTGCACAACAATCAGTTGATCGTGGACTTCAATTGACATTTGATAATATCACCATAACACAGAAAAAGAAGGCATCTTTTAGGGATTTATTTCAGAGTAGCAGTAATTAAAAATGCACACATAATTTATTTTTATAGTGATCTTATAGAATCTCATGCAGTCAGACCCTTAAAAAGAAACGGCTGATCACTAACTAAAGAACATAACGAAATAATTGCAACTTACCCCTGAACTTCCCATGAATGTAATGGAACAGGCATTGCTCACATTTCCCCCATTGAACTATTTGCCAGCGATTGTGTAGTATACCACAAACTCACTAGCCCTGACGACTCTCTTAAGCTAGAAAGGGACCTCGACAGAATTTCTTCTTGACGCGATAATTGGCGCATGGAACTCGGTATTAACGAATGTAAATTTGTGCATGCATCTTGTTGTCTGAGCACCACTACTAATGCGCTTGCTTATGCACCAGACTGCATCTTTTGTTTACTCTATTGACTTGCCTGCTTAAATTTTTTCTTCCTTTCTAGTTGTTCTGCCAGTCAGAATTATTCCAGACGCTGACATACCGCTGCTGTTTCTGCCGCTGCGGCAGCACCACCGCCACCACTCACTTTCAAAGCCACTCATGACACGGACAGCAACGGCTCAGGTCGGTCCTTTTCAGAAACAAAAAGACTATTCTTTTCCGAAGCAGAAGAAGCGTGATAAGAATCTGGTAAGTCTGGTAAATTGTGTTCCCTCTTCATATCCATGAACTCTGCTTCAGCCCCTTTACAAAGTTCAAGGAAGTGAATGATGATTAAGTCCATGCAGACTGGTGTAATTCACAGGACACGCCCACATATTTTGCTCCGAGTGCTTTTCCATTGAGTATGCAGAGTAGAAAAATGTGCAGCAAAAACCTGCCACGGCAGTTTCCGACTAATCAGGCATCGCTTTACCAAAAGCATTTTTTCTTTTTCCGAGTTTATTTTTCCTGCCATCGGTTGTCACACATTTTCGTTTGTCCCACTCCAGCTCGAGTATGGCTAGTTACTCGAAGATGTCTTGCCTTACCACTTTTCTCTGCATGCTGTGCGTGCAAGTACAAGCGCGTGGTCGTCTCCGTTTCGAGGAGGCGCCGCTGCGGTCGATCGCCATAAACAGAGTCTCGATGAACGACGGGCCAGTCGGGAACCACCGGAGGGCCGGGGTTTGAAGGCCCCTGCTCTAGACTAAGACACCTTAAAACACGTACCTTGTGCACATTCCATTCTGATTACAGCCTGAAAGTTGATGTGCCGTCTGGACGAGCAAATTTACCCTAGGACTCTTTTATTCCAGGAACAAGTCTGCATTATACCCGCCCGTACGCTTCCATCGCCAACATTTCTGAGGATGCAACCTTCGAATCACATGTGCACAACACAGATTGTTAAACCGCGCATTGCTATACAAATTTGTTATTACGAACCACACATTTCTCTAATGCCTTCGAGCGAGGAAAGTAAGCAAGCAAGTAAAGTACGTAAAGTAATTAAAGTAAGTAAAATAATTAAAGTAAGTAAGTAAATTAATTATAATAAGCAAATAACGTAAAGTAAGTAAAGGAAAGCCTACAAAGTTAATCCTGTCTTTGTCCGGACGGATAAGTATAAGAATTCGCCTTTGACCTTATCAATAAAAGAATGGAATGAGTTACCCTCCAGAATAGCCACAATAACAGACTATTCTTTATTTCATTCAGCATTACTAACTTATCTAGAATTCTAGAAACATGCTGTTGTTATCATCCGCACGCTAACAAACCATTGCTCTCATTTCGTTCGCACTCTAAGCTTGTCAAGACAGACATCGTAAAGATGTGCTTAATCAATACTCTAAAGAAATCGTGGCAGCATCTAATCAATGTAACACAACAAGTGAAACGCCTTCGTGACTCTGGATACCCTAGCCACATCATCGTATCGGTAGCTGAGGGATTACTGAAGCAACTTCAATCGAAAGTTTCCTCGCCAATGTGCCCTAATACAGAGAAGAATAGCGTAGTAATCATACCGTACATGCTTGGATTGTCACATCGACTCAAGAAAACAGCACAACGCAATAACATTCCTGTGGCGTTTTCAGCGCCTAACAAATTAAGCAGTCTATGTAGAAAGGCCACGCCTGTATAGGTACATAGAAGACGACCTGCGAAAAGAATCGCAGGAATAAGCTTGCTTAGGGTGTATAACAGGTGCCGTCTACCAGATACCTATAACCTGCGGAGCTTGCTACATCGGCCAGACCGGACGATGCCTTAATGATAGGTTAAGAGAGCGTAATAACAATCTAAACAAAGAGCAGGTCGATGGTTTTCTTGCACAGCACTGCAAATGACGCCCCTGCTGGCCTCTCTCTAAAGATGCAGTGATCCTAGAAAAAAGCCTTAACGAGATGACCAGGCTCATCATTAAAGCATATCACATCGCCACCTTCAGTGGGTCTTGTATCAGCAACCATCCATCTCATTATCACGAAAAGAGGTGGAATGTATGCGTATGGCATGATTGTTTAACACAGATTTCCCATTCTGAGTGAGTAAGTAAGTAACTAAGTAAAGTAATGTAAGTAAAGTAAAGCAGTACAGTAAGTAAGTGAAGTAACTATGTAAAGGAGGGTAAGTAAGTAAATTAAGGTAAGCAAACTTAGTAAACCAAATGAGTAAAGTAAGTAAGTAAAGAAAGTAAAGCAATGTAAGTAAGGTAAGTAAGTAACTAAAGTAAAAGTAAGTAAACGTAATAAAAGTAAGTAACTAAAATAAAGTAAGTAAATTAAAGTATTGAAAGTAAAGTAAGTAAAATGAGTGAGTAGAGTGAGTGAGTAACCAGAATGAGTAAGTAACTAAGTAAGGAAAACAATGTAAGTAAAGTAAAGCAGTACAGTTAGCAAGTAAGCAAAGTAAAGCAATGTAAGTAAGGTAACTAAAGTCAGTAAATGAAGTGAGTAAGAAAGCATAGTAAGGCAAGCGAAGGTAAGTAAAAGTAAGCAAGGTAAGTAAAGTAAGTAAAGTAAAATGAGTAACTAAAATAAAGTAAGTAAATTAAAGTATTGAAAATAATGTGATATAAGGGAGTAGAGTAAGTAAGTATAGTAAGTGAGTAGAGTGAGTAAGTGAATAACTGACTAATTAAGTAAAGAAGTAATAGTCATAATAATGATAACAATAATTCTTTTTATTATTTCTAGATAACATAGTACATTCATCAGGCCTTCCAATGCCACATTGGACTTGAGTGGCAGAGCATGACAGGCAGCATACAAGCTGTTACGAACCGTTAAAGTAAGTAAAGAAAACTAAGCAAGTAACCAAAGTAGGTTAAGTAAGTAAGTAAAGTCAGAAAGTGAGTAAGGACAGTAAGTAAGAACAGTAAAGTAAAAGTAACTAAGAGTAAGCATAATTAAAAGAAAGTCAGTAAAAGTAAGTTAGTGGAAGCACTTAAGTAAGCAAGCAAAGTTAAAGCAACGTAAGTAAAATAAAGTAAGTGAGTAAACTGAGTACGTAAGTAAAGTAAGCAAAGAAAGTAATGTAAGTCGAGTAAGTAAGTAAAGTAAATAAGTAATGTAAGTAAAATTAAGTTAGCAAGGAAAGCACGTTAAGTAACAATAAGTAAAGTCATATGCTTCGTCAGAAGAAAGTGGTTTCAAAAACAACAGTGGGCTAATTAACGATGTCCTTTCTTTTGTAGCGCATACTGTAGTGATGGCAGGCATCAGTAAATCGTGATAATCACTAAAAGCAATCAGTGAATGAAATTGCTTATTAACATTTAAACTAGTCATTTTAGGGCAGCTTGCGTGAAGAAGGTTTCTTGTGAAAATAGTAACAAGAAAGCCGATGCATTTCTGCGCAATTTACATGCATGAATGCCCAGCTTCATGATATGGGAATTCGTCGAATTCGATTCCTCGATTGAAATATGTGCCATGAAATGCGGAATGAAAAAAAGTAACTGGCTAAAATATCTTAGTTGTTAAGTGAATGGGCGATTATCGGAAATTTAGTAATGTCTCCTGCCGCTAGTAAATCGTTGTCGCGTAATGACGATACTACCTTCACAGCACCCTTTTAAACAAAAAGACCCCAGTCGAAGAACGTGATATAGTACAGCACACCCAGGACATTGTTTTGGGCGGCATGTTCACGGTCTGCTCATAATTAGCTTCTTTTTCTTTGGAGAGTGTTCTCATGGGGATTATTCATCTGAGCGCATATGTATATATATATATATATATATATATATATATATATTCCTGCCTTTTACAGCGAAGCTGTTAGCTTCTAGTTGGTCGGGATTTTTCGTGTCCGCATGCGCTACGCTCACACGAAAATGTGGGCCGGTCCCGGAGACAGTGCAAAGAAGCGGAAAGTGCACAGTCTGCTGCTTCTCTAAGAGGCATCACATTGCGTCATCAGGCGATATTGTCCCGTGACGATGCCGAATTATTCTCGTATATTCGAAAAGCTATCAAGTCTGCAGCTTGTAAGTCGTATACTTTACGAAGTTCCTGACGCAGTTTACTGTGAGAAATTCGATTAGTTCATTAACGCACTTGCTCTCGGTGGAGGGCCTATAGGAGAATGAGGATGTATGCTGCACTTCCGCGTGCGCGCGTGACGTACGTGTGCTCACAATGTATCTGTCCTTGATGCGTGGGCGCTGTGCCCTTGCGTCTGTTACACCGCGGGAGCTGCCACCGCAATCGACATTATAGCAAACACTGTCTAAAAACCGTACCTCCACCTAGCGGCCGCGGCCACTCAGACAGACCTCGAACGCCAGGTGGAAAATAGGCTTTGTCTCTGAGTTGCCGTGTAAGAGAAATATGTTTTCTGGCATATTAGAATTACAATCCGAAGCTCTCATGTCTGTAGCTTGTGTGCGAGCCGTACTTTAGGAACTTTCTGACGCAATTTACTTTGAGAAATTCAATTAGTTCAATAAGGCACTTGCGCTTGGAAGATTGCCTATAGACGAATGAGCATGTATGCTGCACTTCCGCACACGTGCGCGCGCGCGTGGCGTTCGTCGTTTGTGGGGGTGGTGCCTGTATAACATCGTCTAACGTCGGTCGTGCTTGTCTAACGTCGGCAACAGCTTCGCCATGCATCCATTTTCGCAGGGTGGAATCAAGGCGATTTTTTACTATAATAAATTCTCTCTCTCTGACCCTTCGAAGAACACAGGCGAAAGGTGAAACGGCGAGGACTTGCACACCGCCTGTGCCTGTACACTGCACACGCTGTTCTTTAATGCTAAATTCTTTGAGCGAAATGCATACTGATTTCGTTGGGCTGCATGGCGCTGTATAGCGCGAGCGCGTGGTTGCGTCCGGTCTTTTCACAAGATGCGTCGAAGCTCGTCGATAAGGCGTGCTTAGGCGTGATTGCCTAACGCTTCCCTCTCTTCAACCTTGCTTCTTTCCAGCCTCTGCCGAGAGTTTGCTGCCGGTCCTTCTCCACCGCGGCTGCTCCACTTACATCGCACGCGCACGCCCTTGTTGGGACGTGTACTGTATTCGCCGACTGAGCGCTGTCTCCACTGTCCGTGGTCGCGACGCCACGGTCCTGGCGGTCACCCAACTCTTGACGGAATGCCATTGGACCCGCACGGCTGACGGGTGAGCGTGGCCGCCTCCTCTTCTTTTCGTAAGCGCCTGCGCTGGCGCGGATCGTCACCGCAGGCCCTTCATGTCGCGCTCCTTTCTTTTTCGCTATGTCGTCTTTCACCGTTGCTCGTATGTACGCATTATTGCATTCAGTCCTCTCAAACTGTCTTCCCGTTTTCATCATCATGCACTGTATGTATAACTTAGCGCATGCGTGGTGAGAGAGGAGAAGCCGAAGCTAGCATCGAGTTCTCAAGATTTCTTTTTTCTTTCTTTGAATGGCAGAGCGAGAAAGTTAGTGATGAAAAGGAGATTGCACAGTGTTGGTGGTGAGAGGGTGTGAATTTCGTAATAGGTCCAGTAATGTTAAGTGCTGTTGGTTTTTACCAGTTAATTGCGTCAGTAATGCCAGTTGTCGGAAGGTATGTAACGGCATACATTTTCATCAGTTATCGCCAGCAGTCGCTATGTTAGAATGCCACAATCCAAGATCGCTGACGTGCTATAGAGCATCTCCAAGGAGATTTACACGAGGGGAAGCACTGACGACTGCCAAGGCGACGAGATCTACAGAGTGTTAAGTAAAACTACGAAGAGCAATGCTTCCGGTATTGTTTTAAAAACAGCCACTTCTTTCCTTCTGCTTTTCCACGGAGCCTGCCAACAGGTACGATGGGGCAGGCTCTCGTCTGGGTTTTCTGTTATGTGGAAGCCGTTGACTTGCCAGCAGTCAGTCAGCGGTTTCCGATTAACAGAAACACGCATCTTCACATGCAGAGGCCGCTGGCCTCTAGGTCTTCAGATGCGCGTCGTAGGAGTGTCATTATATTGGCAAGAAAGAACTGGCCGACAAGTATTAAAGACAAGCACTGTAAGGAGTTCACAGATAACCAGATTATCTCCCCGAGAAGTTTCCCGCTCTTTGCTTCTTCTACTCAACTGCGAGCTTTTGTAAGCTATCAAGCAGTTCCTTAGAGAACAGCAAGTCTACTTCGACGATTATTAGGTAGAAGCATGGAGCCGTACGAGGAAGATATTTTCTTGTCAATAAATATTCATACTCTATGCAAATAAAACTATCCTACGTTTCGTATTCTTTGTTGGGAAAAAGGACGGCACATTTCCAGAAGCATTTCAATTAAAGCAGAAAAAAAAATGTTCTCTTTAGTCTGGCGGACAGCGACGCGCCAGTGACAGCAGATTGACGCAGACACAATGTTATCGCTACGATCCTAAGATGTAGATCCGGCCTTTTTCTCATCAACCACCTGAGGTGCTAAGTTGCTATATTAAAGCCAATTGACTGAAGACGTTGATTCTTCAACTGTTTTTTTTTTTTCAGCGTGCACTGCATTTTCTTTTCGTATTTGGTCACTTGTAGATTGTATTCATCGAACTAATCTCACTGTCATATACACCTGAACTTTTTCACCATCTCTAACTCCGACAACGAGTTCAACCCACACAGTCCGTTCATCTCCAGGTTTATGCTCAAACAAGTGAACGCCTTCGCTTCAAAAAGCGATTATTTGAGGGATTTCCAGTACCGCCATAGTTTTTATATTTTACGTCGAGAGGACCTACTCAGCTAGCCATTGTCCTTTGATTTGATTGCGCGGCCTTTCTGTGGAGGTGGTTGTGAAACCCACATATGTACGCTGCACATTTGTGATGCACCTTCGACGAATCGCTGACACACAAGTCTTCGCCACCGTCGCTGTCGTCTTCAACGTCCGACAAACAATTACTTCTTCACCGCACTTGCAACCGGTGCGGAGTGTGCAGTTCGCTCAGTTAACCTGGTCTGCAAGAGAGCAGAACTCAGTTTCGGTGCTGGATTGACACCCTGGGCCAAGGTATTCTTTACTGATTTGTGCAAGTCGAAAATGAGAGATACTGCATTAACGTACGGCCAGCAGGTCGCCGTGCACTGCTCCTTGCATACATTCCAGCATCCTTGAACGGAAACGCTAAAATTATGAATTGAAGGCGGGCCAAGGTATTAAACATGCCGCGTGTCATTGTTGTGGTGAGGAGTGTATATGCGCATAATGGTTTAGGGTGCATAAAACCAGCCAGTTGTCCTATAGTTTACTTCCCAAGCACTCGAGTGTAGCCATTTGTTGTAAGCACGCCGACTTGAATGCACGGCCATTAGCGTGCTCTTATTGCATGGTGGTGTCGTGCGCCGGACCCTCATAAAAGTAGGGTTCTGCGATGTTCATTCATAGTTTTAAATTCTACCACATACGTGCACGATGCCTTTTGGAACACAGTTACGTTTATGCAACATTTGTGTGTATAGCAGATAACACGTCTATGATATACGCTTGGTCTCTTGCTTGTGTTAGCCGTCGAATGCATGCAGTGCATTCCACTTTATTCTACTGCACACTAAGCCTGCATGGATTTTATTACTGAAAGGGCCAGATATGACCAAAGAGCGACAGAACAATGTTTTGAAATTGTGAAATGGTGTGAGAAACATGACGCGGATAACGTGGCTATAAACAGGCATAAAATTATCGAATATGCCTAAAAACCACATTCAATGAAAATATGAGCATACACGTGATGGGGCGTAAACTGTTTAAGATGATCGGTTAAGAACTAGATAAAACATTGCATGTAAATGACATTTGAGCGAGCTCTGCAGCCTCCAAGGGGCCCTTAAAGGAAAAGGAACGTAGGTGAGAGTTATTCTTCCTCTTACATTGCAGCTACAGCCTCCGAGGGGAGGTTCTGCTACAAATTGCTTGGGCATTAGATTTTCAGCGCGTCCACGTCTGGTAAACAGTTCCAAACTGTTATAATATTGAAAAGCGGTTCATCGTTCAGAAAAAAAGATCAGGCTGTAGAGCGACGTGTTTTCCATACGGCAAGAAAAATACTTTTTTCCTATCTGCCCTCTATTTCGCCGCGCTCAAGTAGAACATTCAGCACTGTGAGTGTATCGCCGCACTCAACACATGTCGGAGGATCGTTGTCAGTCAGAAGATATGAGTGGGTGCCGCACGTATGCCGCATTCTTAATATACAAATAAATACTTCTATTTGTGTTGGCCTTCATTCAGGTATTCAGTTGATTAAATTGGCCTTGATCGCGTGTAGTTTATTCGTTTAACCCACAGCCTTTGCCAATAGTTTCTCAACTTACGCCGTAAGAAAGGTTTAAGCTTTGTGGCCGGGACTGGTACCCTTGTGCCTGCAGCTCGGAAAGCTGCCGACGTGGCGTTTTCGTCAGCCGCCACGTTGCCTCTTTATGCCTCTGTGGTCAGGTACGCAGCAGAAGATCATTTGGTTGCGCATATACGGGTGAGCAAAGCAGTGTATACTGCTCGTTAAAGAGGGGTCCTTGATTTTTCGAAGACTCATTAAAACTCTTGCGACAGTTAATGAGTCTGTGAACACAATAGCTTTAACGAGATTTGCTGGCTTTATATGTTTGACAGCTGAAAGTATCGCGTGTGCCTCTGCTGTGAAAATATTTGTACGTGGATTTGAAGCGCCGGATATCAAAATGGCGCTCCGAGAGCCGCATAACCCGCACGATTGGGCGACTTGTAAGCGTCGGCATAAATTTCTGCGCACCAATATTTCGACTGAACTTCGAGGAAGTGCGCGCGCATATCTGGGTTCAGGTGAACGCCCTTTGGTATTTTTACAAAGGAGATAGATGGTCAGTCATTCAGGGGTCAGCCATTATCAAGGTGGTGAAAGGTGAGCGGGAGGCATTAGAACATTTTCCAAAAGTGGAACGCCTATTTCTTCCACCAGTGCTTCCAAACGGAGGGACAAGAGAGTCCTGCACAGCTCAGCGGTTGCGATGCAGTCTGGCACTGTGCATATCGCCAATAGTTGAATGACATGGGTGTTAATCACCTGATTTTGCCTTGACGAAGTACGAGAAACTGAGATATGTCCTACAAAGGCGTAATGACCATTTTTTGACTTAATATAATGGGTTTCGACTCGCATTCCCTAAATGAACCTGTCGCCAGGTGAATGCCGAGATGGAGGACAATATCAAGTATTTGTAGGGTACTGTGTGCTGCAGAGTGATACACTATGGTTCCATAGTCAAGGCGTGACCGTATGAGACTTTTGTACAAGATCCGGAGACATTTGTCGCTACCCGAGGTAGCGCGTGGCACGCGCTTGAGTAAAGTAATCGTTTCGAGTCACTTCGCTCTCTGGTACTTTATAAGGAGATTAAAAATTAGATTTTAGTCTAGTACTCCTGACACAAGAGCGAACTAAAGCCCACTGGAGTAAACCCCTTTGTTTTACGTTGAAGGACCCCTTACCAAAAGGAGTTTTGCCGCTGACAGAGTACGGCAAAGACTTCTTTTTATGTTTTCAGTAAGCGACGCAGCAAAGCACATGACGCTGCCTCTTTAAACTGTAGCTCAAGAAACGGCAAAAAAGTGCATCTGGTTAAGCTGCGTCAATGCTAATTCTAAAATCGTTTTTGCAAGCACTAAAATTATTAATAAAGCACCATTGCGTTTTGTCAAGTTTTGTGCTGCTGAAGTGTTGCGCACGGCCAACAAAGGAGTTCGGATATCTAATTTCCCGCAAAGAATTTTTCACCGAAAAGGAGATACCGCTTTCTGGGTGTCAACCCGCGTGAACGCCTTTTCGGTAGATGATCCCTCGTCCAAAGGCCTTTGGAGTGCCTGCGTGTCAGGGGTATAATATGATACTTAAATCTTTATGTACAGGGCTCACAGATAGTCGTTCTCTATTGAGATGGGGTCCGGTATTATACCTCTCTTATTTGAGAAGAGTACCAAGGTACATTCCTTGAATCCATTCTCATCCGTCCACTTAGACATTTTGTTCAGGTCAAGCTGAACTTGTCGCTCGTAGATAGCAAGATTAAATAATTTGAATCCAATCTGCACATCGTCTGCATATACAGAATAAAGCATCGTGCGTGATATGACAGTAAGCAAAGAGTTAACTTCTGCAATGAAGAGAGTACAGCTCAGCACACTGCCTTGGGGTACACCTGCTTCTAGCCTGAATGATCGGGGTAGAACGCGGGCAACCCTCACACGAAACGTCGTTTTAGACAGATAACTCTCGATAACACTCAGCAAGTTGCCACGGATGCCCATTCCGGAGAGATAACGAAGAATTTCAAAGCGCCATGTGTGTAAAGGCATCCCTGATGTTCGCCTCAATGATAACAATGTGGTCTGTCGTAGATCTACCTTCCCTGAAACCACACTCTAAAGAGTTTAGTATTTTGTTACTTTCAAAATAATGGAACAGGCGCCAATTTATCATTTTCTCGGAGAGTTTGCAGAGATAGCTTGTCAATACTACAGGCTTGTAACTGCTGGCTAAAGACCGATCCTTATATATCCCTCTTTGAAAATGGAAATTATGATTGCTTCTTTCCAAGCGGATGGAAAGTTTCCGGTATACCATATGGTGTTGAAAAGCGGCACGTGTGTATTTTGGGTTTCAGGGCTTAAGAGTTTGATCATGTCGAACTATATGGTGGGTTCCTGGAGCGGACTTATTACAACAGTTAGTGAAGCCTAAAATTCAGCCATTCTGAATGAAATTTCGTGCGCTTTTCCGATCCAGCGATAGTCACTCTGCTTGTTGTTTATGTCATAGGAATGTACCGGAGTAATGGGATGTGTGCACCTAGAAATTCGACTTTGTCTTCGAGAGTATCTCCATGGGTATTAACTAACGGTAGACGATGAGATTGCCGCTCTTCTCATTTGTTTACTCTGTTCCAGGCTTAACTTTTGTCTGTATAAGAATTTGCGCTACAGATACATTTTTGGCAACTTTCCATCTCAGCACGGCGACGCGTTCTTCTACCTTGTGATTTTATCTTCTTGAAGCTGACGAGGCTCTTTGTAGCTGGTGAGTCACGAAGGAGGCTTCAAGCCTTATTTCGATTTCTGCGTGCTTCCTTACATTCGCAATTACAACAGGGAGTGCGTGAGCTTGAAACTGATTTTTCAGTTTCTGAGATACATACTGATGCACCATCATTAATAAGTACTGTTAAATACGCTATTGCGACATCAATATGAGATGTATAGATGTGATTCGGTCAAATGCGCGAGTTTTCTATGCCACTCCTAGTCCTCTGAGCTGACTTTCCCTCGGAGATCATGTGGACAGCATTCTTTCATTTTTGTTAAGTCCAAAACAATCGGGAAATGGTCAGTTCAATAAGTATTCTGAATGACGTTCCACTTCATGCACAGCATGAGTGTATTGGATGCTTTGTTCAAGTCTACGGAGGAGTACGTATTATATTGTCACGTGGTAGTGACGGTAAAGAGAGAACACAGTAGCAGTACTGTGAAAGACAAAGCTAGCTTTTATTGGGCGAACCTGTGCCCACAAAACAGGCTACACTTAAAGCACAACGATAGCGGCGAACACAGTCGGCGATCGTCGAAAATCTGATCAGCGGGTCAAGCGCGTCGGCTTTTATACAGCAATCATCGAATGTTCCAGATTAAACGTTGGGACCCGCATGCCTTCTAAAATGTTCTACACCATTCGTGTCAAGCGATGAAATCAGATAACACAACGTTCGGCGACAACAGACAGCGGATAGAAGCATCGATAACTTTCCAGAAACTTCGGATACATGCAGGCGCGTCCCGCGCTGTGCGATAACATTTGTTAGGCGACAAAACTTGTCGCCCGATAAAGACAAGTACACGTGTCAATACCCCCCTCTTAAAAAGCATCGACCCGATGCTGCAAACAAACGAAAGTAATAAGTAAGCACTCATAGCAAAGAAAAAAAACAAAATAAGGAAAGTTCGTTAGCGTCCGTAAAATGGTTTAAGACGCACCACGTGGACCACTTCAGGTCGTGCGCAACGTCGCTGTGAATGCGAAATGCCATCTGGCACGACCTCATAGTCCAGAGCGCCAATACGTCGGATGACCTTGTAGGGTCCGAAATAGCGTCGGAGTAGTTTCTCACTGAGTCCTCGTCGGCGTATCGGTGTCCAAACCCAAACACGGTCGCCGGGCTGGTACTCAACAAAGCGTCGTCGGAGGTTGTAGTGTCGGCTGTCGGTCCTCTGTTGGTTCTTGATCCGTAGGCGGGCGAGCTGTCGGGCTTCTTCGGCGCGCTGGAGATAGCTAGCGACGTCAACATTCTCTTCGTCAGTCACGTGGGGCAGCATGGCGTCGAGCGTCGTCGTCGGGTTCCTGCCGTAAACCAGCTTAAACAGCGTGATCTGTGTTGTTTCTTGCACCGCCGTGTTGTAAGCGAATGTTACGTACGGCAGGACGGCATCCCACGTCTTGTGTTCGACGTCGACGTACATCGCTAGCATGTCGGCGAGGGTCTTATTCAGCCGCTCCGTAAGACCATTCGTCTGCGGGTGGTAGGCCGTGGTCCTCCTGTGCCTTGTCTGACTGTATTTCAGAATGGCTTGGGTGAGCTCCGCTGTAAAGGCCGTTCCTCTGTCGGCGATGAGGACTTCTGGGGCGCCATGTCGAAGCAGGATGTTTTCGACAAAGAATTTCGCCACTTCGGCTGCACTACCTTTCGGCAGTGCTTTAGTTTCAGCGAAGCGGGTGAGGTAGTCCGTCGCCACGACGATCCACTTATTTCCGGTTGTTGACGTCGGAAAGGGTCCCAGCAAGTCCACCCCGATCTGCTGGAATGGTCGGCAAGGACGCTCGATTGGCTGTAGTAATCCGGCTGGCCTTGTCGGCGGTGTCTTGCGTCGCTGACAGTCTCGGCATGTTCTGACATAACGGGCGACGTCGGCGGTCAGGCGCGGCCAATAATACTTTTCTTGTATCCTCGATAGTGTCCGGGAAAAACCGAGGTGTCCAGCGGTCGGATCGTCATGTAGGGCGTGCAATACTTCTGGACGAAGTCCTGACGGGACAACAAGAAGGTAGTTTGCGCGGACTGGTGAAAAGTTCTTCTTCACGAGTGGATTGTTTCGAAGCGTGAAGGAAGATAATCCGCGCCTAAATGCCCTGGGGACAACGTCGGTGTGCCCTTCCAAATATTCCACCAGGCCTTTTAGCTCCGGGTCTGCCCGTTGCTGTTCAGCGAAGTCTTCCGCGCTTATCATGCCAAGGAAGGCGTCGTCATCTTCGTCATCTTGCGGCGGCGGGTCAATGGGGGCGCGTGATAGACAATCGGCATCGGAGTGTTTTCGTCCGGACTTGTAGGTTACAGTGATGTCGTATTCTTGTAGTCTGAGGCTCCACCGCGCCAGTCGTCCTGAAGGATCCTTTATACTCGCTAGCCAACACAACGCGTGATGGTCACTGACGACTTTGAATGGCCTGCCATAAAGATAAGGGCGAAATTTAGCTGTAGCCCAAACGATGGCGAGGCATTCCTTTTCGGTCGTAGAATAGTTGCTTTCCGCTTTTGACAGCGACCGGCTAGCGTAAGAGATCACCTCTTCGACTCCGTTTTTCCTTTGGACTAGAACGGCACCGAGGCCTAGGCTACTGGCGTCAGTATGAATTTCTGTATCGGCGTGCTCGTCGAAGTGCGCAAGTACCGGCGGCGACTGCATGCGTCGTTTGAGTTCTTCAAATGCGTCGGCCTGCGGCGTTTCCCACTTGAACTCAACATCACATTTAGTTAGACGTGTCAACGGCTCGGCGATGCGTGAAAAGTCCTTGACAAAGCGCCTGTAGTAGGCACACATGCCAAGGAATCTACGCACTGCCTTCTTGTCGGTGGGCTGCGGGAACTTTGCGATGGCAGCTGTTTTCTGGGGGTCGGGGCGTACTCCTGATTTACTGATGACGTGGCCTAGGAACAGAAGCTCGTCGTAAGCGAAGCGGCATTTTTCTGGCTTCAGAGTGAGCCCTGATGACTTGATGGCCTCTAGTACTGTGGCAAGCCGCCTAAGGTGGTCGTCGAAATTTCCGGCGAATACAACGACGTCATCCAAGTAAACGAGACAGGTCTGCCATTTCAATCCCGCTAAAACCGTGTCCATCACGCGCTGGAACGTTGCAGGCGCCGAGCACAGTCCAAATGGCATAACCTTGAACTCGTAGAGGCCGTCTGGGGTGATGAAGGCGGTCTTTTCGCGATCTCTTTCGCGCAGCATTTCGTGGACTTGTTCTCTTATAGCTTCGCGTTCTCGCGGCGAAACTCGGTAAGGGCTCTGGAGGAGTGGTCGAGCGTACTCCTCGGTGATTATGCGATGCTTGGCGACTGGTGTTTGTCGAATCCTCGATGTCGTCGAAAAGCAGCCTTTGTATCGTCGGAGCAGACTTCTGAGCTGCTGTTGCTTAATCACTGGGAGACTTGGATTAATGTCGTAGTCTGGTTCGGGAACCATGGTCGTCGGGCTACATGCGGCGGAATCCGAGAGGACAAACGCATTACTGGTTTCCACAATTTCTTCGATGTACGCGATCGTCGTGCCCTTGTTGATGTGCTTGAACTCCTGGCTGAAGTTTGTCAGCAACACTTCAGTTTTCCTTCCATGCAGTCGAGCGATCCCTCTTGCGACGCAAATTTCACGGTCTAGCAGTAGACGTTGGTCACCCTCGATGACGCCTTCTACGTCGGCAGGCGTTTTGGTGCCTACGGAAATGACAATGCTGGAGCGAGGCGGGATGCTGACTTGACTTTCGAGCACACTTAAGGCACGGTGACTACTAGAGCTCTCCGGTGGTATCGCTCGATCTTCCGACAGCGTTATGGACTTCGACTTCAGGTCAATGATTGCGCCGTGTTGGTTCAGGAAGTCCATGCCGAGAATGACGTCTCGCGAACACTGTTGCAGGATAACGAAGGTGGCAGGGTAAGTACGGTCATGAACGGTAATTCTTGCCGTGCAGATTCCAGTCGGCGTAATGAGGTGTCCTCCAGCGGTCCGAATTTGGGGACCCTCCCATGCAGTCTTAACCTTCTTTAACTGGGCGGCGATGTGTCCACTCATTACAGAGTAATCGGCCCCTGTGTCGACTAAGGCAGTGACTGCGTGGCCGTCTAGAAGTACGTCGAGGTCGGTGGTTCTTTGTCTGGCGTTGCAGTTGGGTCTTGGCGTCGGATCACGGCTGCGTCGTGTTGAACTGAAGCTGGAACGTTGCGTCGTCAAGTCGTCTTTCGTCGGTGTAGTGTTGGCTTCGCGACTTCTTCGGGACGGCGGCGTGTCGTCATTAGGTCGTCGAGATGATTTCTTCGTCATGTTCGTCGACGGCGGAGGATCTTCGTCAGTTCGACGAACAGCAACCGCACCTCCATCGGTTGCTGCTTTTAGTTTTCCGGATATGGGCTCGCAGAGCGGCCCCGCGCTGGGCCGGTGTATGGTCGGCGCTGCGGCGACAGGTAGCGGCCTGGTGACGGCGAACGGGACGGTCGTCGAGGGCTCCATTGAGTAGCGGCGAGGTAGTCGGCGATGTCACGTGGGCGCTCTCCAAGCTTTGGACGCGGCGCGTTGACGGCGAACCCTCTCAGTCCCATGTCGCGGTATGGGCATCGGCGGTAGACGTGACCCGCTTCCCCGCAGTGGTAGCAGAGTGGGCGGTGGTCAGGAGCGCGCCAAACGTCGGTCTTCCTCGGGTAGCTCCGCTGGGCGACGGGTGGGCGCGCTGTCGGCGGCGGCGGCGGTGGTCGACGGAATTGCGGCGTTACAGGGCCCTGGCGCGGTCGCTGAGGTGGGCCTTGACGGCGTACGACGGCGGCGTAGGTCATCGCTTCGGGTTGGGGTTGCGGTAATTGAGGTTGCACCTCCGGAACTCCAAGCGACCTCTGAACCTCATCTTTGACGATGTCAGCGATCGAGGCCACTTGAGGCTGCGACGACGGGAAGATCTTCTGAAGCTCCTCTCGTACGACTGCCCTGATAGCCTCGCGCAGGTCTTCGGAGGCCAGTGATTGAACTCCGGCATAGTTTGTAGCGTTGGTGCGGCGGTCGAATTGCCGGTTTCGCATCTCGAGTGTCTTCTCGATGCTAGTGGCCTCGCGAAGAAACTCGTCGACAGTCTTCGGCGGGTTTCGTACCATACCGGCGAAAAGTTCCTCCTTAACACCACGCATTAGTAGCCGGACTTTCTTTTCCTCGGACATTTCCGGGTCGGCGTGGCGGAATAGGCGGCTCATTTCTTCTGTAAAAATAGCCGTGGTCTCGTTGGGCAGCTGCACTCGGGTTTCCAGTAGTGCTTGGGCTCGTTCTCGGCGAACGACGCTTGTGAATGTCTTCAGGAAGGCGCTTCGGAAAAGGTCCCAGGTCATTAACGTGGCTTCTCTGTTCTCGAACCACGTCCTGGCAGCGTCTTCCAATGCGAAGAATACATGTCGCAGTTTGTCGTCGCTGTTCCAGCTGTTAAATGCAGCGACCCTCTCGTACGTCTCGAGCCAGGTTTCCGGGTCCTCGAATGTTGAACCGCGGAACGTGGGGGGCTCCCTGGGCTGCTGCAGCACGACGGGGGATGCTGGGGCTGCCATTGGGGAGGACTTGGTGGCAATCTTCCTGCTCGTCTCAGGTAGGAGTCCGTGCTCTGGGGGCAGTCCTTGCAGCCGGCGGCTAGCTCGCTGGTCTTGGTTGGCTGGTGGCTGGTCTTGGTCGACGTTGGTTTTGTCCTCGGGCTTCGGACTTGGATCGCGGCTTTGCGGGGGCGTTCGGTACATGAACGCACAAGCACCTCCACCAGATGTCACGTGGTAGTGACGGTAAAGAGAGAACACAGTAGCAGTACTGTGAAAGACAAAGCTAGCTTTTATTGGGCGAACCTGTGCCCACAAAACAGGCTACACTTAAAGCACAACGATAGCGGCGAACACAGTCGGCGATCGTCGAAAATCTGATCAGCGGGTCAAGCGCGTCGGCTTTTATACAGCAATCATCGGATGTTCCAGATTAAACGTTGGGACCCGCATGCCTTCTAAAATGTTCTACACCATTCGTGTCAAGCGATGAAATCAGATAACACAACGTTCGGCGACAACAGACAGCGGATAGAAGCATCGATAACTTTCCAGAAACTTCGGATACATGCAGGCGCGTCCCGCGCTGTGCGATAACATTTGTTAGGCGACAAAACTTGTCGCCCGATAAAGACAAGTACACGTGTCAATATACAAGGCTGTAGAAAGTTGGCTCTCTGTTGTTAAGCCAAAACGCGCCTGAAGGAAAAGAGGACGTTTTCTATCAAGCAACCTCTCGCATCGCAGTGAAAGTCTCCCCGCAAAGTGCTGTGGGCGTTGACATCTACGGTTACATACGCTTCCGGAAGTTTTCGGTAACTTTCTGAAATTTTGTTCGATGAACTTGATAGTTTGGAGAGACGTAGAACGAGCTAGTTGGGACTAGCAAACTAACACGCGTACTTGTTGACCTTTCTCGGGGTACCGATTTTTTTTCACCGGTTAACAAAAGTTAAACGTTATCGCTCAGCGCAGGACGCGCCTGCATGTATCGGAAGTTTCTCGAATGTTGTCAATGGTTCTATCCGTTGTCTATACTCTATACGCGACGCGAATTGTGTAGTACTTTCTGGAAGACACGCGGGCACCAGCGATTACTCTGGAACCTTCGATGACTCATGTATAAAAGCCGACGCGTTTGCCCCGCAGATCAGATTTCGACGATCGCCGACTGTGTTCGCCGCTATGGTAGTGCTTTGAGTGTAACTTGCTTTTGTGGGAACAGGTTCATCAAATAAAAAGTTAGTTTCGACATTCAAAGTTTTACAACTGTTTTCATCATTATCACTACAACGTGACAACATCGAACAACACCGCTCGGACAGCACCGTTCAGAGTCATAATTGCTGGCACACAACACCCTTATCAACAATTATGGCCACACCGCCCGACGAGGTGATAGCATGGTCACGGTTCTTGCACGAAGTGACATATTGCCGAAGAAAGTTTGTGTATGCAGATTTAAAGTTGTGTTTCGTGGACACATAGCACCATCGCACTAAATTTACGAAGTTCTTTGACATCACCAAGATTGCGGATAAGACCCCTATTCTTGGAGAGTAATATTTGAGTATCAATATTGAAAGAGATTAATGATGTTTATTTATAATAGAGAAAATGTCGCAGTTCCGCCAGAAAGGTGAAGCATCGATTGCAATAGCAAATTAGTAGACAGCTGTACGAAGTAAAGATAGTAGTTTTATTGGCCATTGTATAAGCTTGTAAGCATTCGCTTGCCAACTATATTAACAAGCATGGTATCACGTCCGCACAGGCAAACATAAACACGCCTCACTCGATGAGCGCGGACACTCGCTGTCAAAACGTTGGCGTGAGCAAGAGCGGCAGCAGCAGCGAGCGAATCGACCTTCGTGCTGCCTCTCGCTTCAACGCGAATTAAGCGGTGAGAACACAGCGCATACGAAGCTACGAGCCTTCGACGCACCTAAACTCTGCCCTCATCGCAGATCGTTTTCAAAGTAGGGCCCACGTGGCCGCACGCCATACGCACCCGCCGCCGGAGTAGTGCACCGCCGGCTCGTGTACGTGTGACTCGGGCGCACGCTGAGGACTGTGGCGCTGCCCCATGACCAGTGAAATGTAGTTATAATTAATTGTGAATTGTGTAGATACGTATCTGTTGCCTCAGGAAAAGATCTCTCTTACCTTGAGCCTCTATAATTACCATTTTTTTTCATGACGGGCGTGGTCGCGAGTAAGTTCGGTGGTTTTCGTCACAGTTTGAACAGTGAGCAATGTAGGAAGAAGTGTCAGCGGAATTATCGTTCGAACTACATGTTGCACAAGTATATGGTGCCCTCGGCAAGTTTGCGCCCCATGCCCAAACCGCAGGCACTTGAAGAATCGATGTGGATTGTGATTGAAAGTGGATTGTGATTGAAAATCGATGTGGATTGTGATGTGAAAGTGATTATCAAGTGTTTCGTTAGGAATTTTTTTATCATCGCGCCTTATTTTGATCATCTGGAGATTTGGAACATTTTGATCTTTCCATCCTTCTAGTAACTCGCTTTCACGAAGAGGTCAGATGACACTGCACGGATTGTACTCATTGAGCTGTGTGGACTTACTGATATAGGGGTGTCTCCCAATGAGACCAGGTTTGGCAATTTGTTATGCTGGAGCTTGTGACGAACCTCCAGAAGGAGGTTGCCGCTTGCCATCTTCGTTGCTTTATAGGCTGTGCTGATTGTTTCTCCGAACAAGGGGGCGGTGCAGGACTTGAATGAATCACTTCTGTGCACGCCAGCGCTACGTACCTATTATAACACATTATGAATAAACTAGATTGATTACCTCACACAAGGCTAAACCTCGCTGCTTGCATATCCCCCGGGGCAATTGTTGATCTCTCTCATAAACTAAAAGCAGCGATCAAGAGTGATATATATATATATATATATATATATATATATATATATATATATATATATATATATATATATATATATATATATATATATATATATTCTTGGTGGCACTGCCACTACTTGGTGGCAGATATCTTCGTGCATTCAATCTTATCTATTCTGCTAGCGTGGAGTTTAGAACTGGAGCAGAGGTAGAGAATTGGGCTTGTATTCTTAAGGCCCCAAGTTCCGATCCTCATCCAGCCACTGCATTTTCAGGATTGCAGTGGCATCTGAAACCTGCAAAAAGAAAAGAAGAACCGCCGAGATCCTGTAGGGGTACATTACCAGTCCAGCTGCAATAAAATTAGGAATGCTTACTAAGGTTTAGAGAGGACACTCCCTCGTCAGAGCAGGAATTAGCCTCCCCGGTGCAGTATTTGGCCCCCACGTCCGTCTTGAACCTTGCATGAATCCCTTGTGAGCTTCCGGCCTTTAGTCAAACAGTGGTTGCGGAGCATCTGACCAAGAGAGAGAGAAAGAAGTTTAATGACACGAAATGCCGAGAGGTCGGCCTGAGGTATATTCCTCTAGCCAGCTACTCGGCATTGGGCGAAGGGGAAGAGGGAAAGAAAGAGGGAAGAAATAGGTGCATGATGGGTGACGATGGCGATAGATAGAAGACAGCGCACCGTTGTCGGAGGACGCTATTTTAGGCCCTTGGCCAGACGCTCAGTCGAGTTTCAAGGCCATCAAGGCATTACTGAACTTTTTAAAAATTACGGGCCTGGATTGCAGACTTTGAGCATGCCAAATTGCATCTGACCAAGGCGATGGTCAAACCTGTGATGCAGCAGAGCGTGCTAAGAATATCTGGACCCGTACACGCCGCCACTGGAAACTGAACCTAGGGCGCTCTAATGTCAAACTGTTCCGAACTGTTTCGATAACATTTCTGCAATCTGCCCTCCATGATTCGTCAAAAAAAATTAAGAAAAAAATAAAAGAAAGAAATACAAAGGAAGAAAGAATTCGGTCCACCCCCCACTTCCCCTGTCTGTCTCATTCTTGATTAACCTGATTAACTCAAGCAGGTCAGCTTACTATTTGTCACCGCCGTGTTTCAAAGGGGATACCAATAAATCATCATAATCATCGTCATCATCATAATCATCATAATCATCATCGTCAATTTCAGTGCCTACTCAAAACTATAGTTCCTTATTTAAGGAATAAAATTTTGCTTGTTTGTATCATTGTGAGGCACGATCTTTCCATCGGCAAACATTCGCTAATAGCTGCCAACAGTTTCAAAGCTTCCGCTGCAACATTGATAAAAAAATCCTTTCGAATTAACCTGCTTCTAACGCAAAACAACAATTGTGGGAACTGTTCGATTTTTCCAGTGCCTCCGAGCCGCATTTGGCGAGCGAAGAATGACACAACTTTCCGTTGATGAACTTTGTAAATTCTGATTCTGTGGGTTACTGCAATGTGGACGTAACATGAAATTGACAGTGATTTAAATATACCACATGAAAATTTTGCTTTCTTCTTCTGAACCATTTCTTATTAAAGAAAAAAAAACATGAAGTTTGCGCTGGCTTATATGTTGCAATCTACATGTATAAATAACAATTACAGTATATTTCCTCCTGTTATGCTCGGTTAAACAAGTTGAAATGCTCATGATATTTTCGGCTGCGTTTTTTTATTCGGAAGTTTGCCATACGGCACGAAGCGTTTGGTGCATGCAAGTGCATAGTTGGTTAGATTTGATAAAATATAACGAGTATCTGTGGTGCGGGCCCATAGATGCACAGCTGGTAGTCAGGTGGGCGGCTTGGGTGCCGCCCCGCTTTTGACAAGTAGTGGCGCCTTGATGAGTGAAATCGGGACAATCCCACAAGAGGTGCAGCAGATCTGCGAGGGCTGCCGGGCGAGGGCAGAGGGTACAAGTCACGTCGAAGGCTGGCCTACCTTCGGAAAACAACGTTTCATAAGTGAAAAGTAGGGAGAAACGATGAAATACTGCGAGGACATCGAAATTTGCACAAACCACAATTACACGTAAATCTATCATCTAAAAATTTTCTTACCTCTTACCGGCCGTGGTTGCTCAGTGGCTATGGTGTTGGGCTGCTGAGCACGAGGTCGCGGGATCGAATCCCGGCCACGGCGGCCGCATTTCGATGGGGGCGAAAACACCCGTGTATTTAGATTTAGGTGCACGTTAAAGAACCCCAGGTAATCTAAATTTCCGGAGTCCTCCACTACGGCGTGCCTCATAATCAAAAAGTGGTTTTGGCACGTAAAACCCCATAATTTTTAAAAATTTTCTTGAAGAAATTGAGTTTTGCGTCGTAATTTGGCAGCGCATGTCGTCAACTGCACATATTTATGAGAGTCGTAGACCACCGCATCCAACTGTTATACTTTGTGTCGTTTCCTGTTGGCAGCGACAATGAATTCGGTTGTCAGTGTGGTCGTTCTAGCGTGAACATGCATAAATAAACACTTCTGAAGGTCGCTACGCGTATGGAACGCAAATGTTGTACTGAAAAAAGACAGAACGTCTCCAACTTCCATCATGCCGATTCGCTTTCGGCGCGTAAAACACGCACGCACGCACGTACACGCTGTTGCACATGGAGAATGAAATTGGCAGCTTGTTGTGTTAATTTATTGAAGGTGCCCCGGCGTTCAATTACTGACAGTTGGGGCTTAGATTGGGAGCGCTTTACGCTACCCACACAAGAGCTAGCAGGGAAAATGAGTGAACTTGAAAAGGTATCGTTCTAAAAAAAAATACCGTAGACGGAAGGTGGGTGAGCTTCGGCCTCCATGCAGCGCCGAACCAGGTCGGCCAACGTGACCATATAGCCCAACCACGTTAGAACGAGAGAGCAATGAAACGAGTACAAGATCAGAGAAAAAAAATGCCTCTTCGAAAAAAAAAAAAAAGAAACGACGCGCACTGGGCGTCAGAAGTCAAAGCCACCGAAGCCCGCGGCGAGCGCGAGCAAGTTCTTCGACAGAATCAAAGCCTGGGGTGAATGGCGGCTGATCTGGGCGTCGACTGCGGCGCAGAAGGCGCGTGCGGTGGCGCGATAAAAATGTCCCCGCGTTCTCGCGCCAACGTAAACACGCTTTGCACTTGAGCGCGTTCCACGCGTCTCTTCGTGGGCGCATTGGCGCAACCCTCGGCGGCTCGCTCGCTTTCTCACCCACCGGTGCACCCGCTTTATGTTTTCCGGGAAAGCGCGAGAGTTTTCGCACGGAGACCGATAGCTAGGAAAGCGTGTATCGAGACGGAACGCGCGTGCGTGCCTCGTATGGGCCCGCCAACGTCAGTGCGGGAAAAAAATGTAAACGCGTCGCCCGCCTACTCGCAGTTGCTAAAGGCGATGCGTTGCGAAGTTTCGTCAGTTGTATAACTGCAGAGAATCGGCGAAGAAGGAAATGAAGAGAAAAGAATACCTTGCGCCGAATCTTTGATCATACCAGCGAGATCTATGCGGCCTATGCGCTCAGAACGCGTCTGTGATCGCCAGTGATTGTGTTATAGGCGACGTCACTTGACTATATATGCATTTGTGGGGATACAAAGTGGACGGGTAAGAAGATGTGAGATCGCTGGGAGTAAACTGCTCGCTGCACTCTCTCGGGCATTTTGTTGCGCCGCTGAGAAATCGCGCAGGCCTTGCGATAAACTGTAGCCGCCGCTAAAAAGATAATTGACCGCTGTGAATTACACTTCAGAAAGTGCTTCATCGCATTCACTATGTAACTGAACGACAGCAAGTAGAATACGGACAAACTCCTAGGAATATACGAAAAATCTAAAAAGATTGGAGAAATGCAAACAAAACCGAAGAAATAAAAAAAAATTGCACATTGACATCTGCAGCACATGACTGGAGCTGCACCGAGGTGCACCTGTCTCCGCGACAAAAAGGGGCAAAATTCAAGCAATTTCGTTCTAGGATGCATCTGATAAAGTCAGTGAGTGCATCTGTTAGCAAAGTTAATTTGGTCAAAAAAAGACATTATCCAGGCACAAGGATTACATCTGCATATGTTGCTGGGCTGAGGTCAAGTCCGCACTGGCAGTGGTCGAATAATCGCCCTCGAGAGGTTCGTACAGCGCGCATTGTAAAATCTTGAATCATGTTCTCGATCTTTAGCGGAAGATCTTCCCCGTCAAATAGCAATGCCCTTTGTGTAAGGAAAAGAGAGCCGACTCCGGGTTGGGGACCAGCGCGTGGAAGACGACGAAGAAGAACAGCAGAGACAGCTCTCAGAGAAAACAGAGTTCCGTCTCGTTTCTTCATTACAATGACGCAGTCGGCGAACAGGCAGGTTTAAGGTGAACTTGCCTTAAAACCTCTTCATATACAGGGTGATCATTTCTGAGTTTTAGGAAACCTTTAAATATCGCCTGTGTCAGATAGCATAATTCTTGCCCTTGAGCTGGATTATTCGAAAAGGCGGACATTACTGGCGCGACAAATCGAAACACATATTCAACTAATTAACACAATTTCAGTAATTCAGTCATTAATTAATTACTTTACCGCACATATAGCCATTTACGAATTGCAGCCAGTGAGCTAGCTTGGAAAGACGTATCCACTTGAAATGAATTTCCAGGATGACATTTTCGACATATTGTTTCCTAAATTGTGGTACAAATACGAGTACATGGGCGTTACAGTTACTTTTGTGCTTCAATGCATAAATGAGCGTTCTGTTAAAAAAAAAAAGAAAGTCGAACACTGCATTTTTAGGGCAACTTTGATTTGATGGCGCATATATCCAAACAGGTGTCATTCTGGAAATTCATTCCAAGTGGATACGCCTTGCAAACTCACCGGCTACAATTCGTAAATTGCACTATGTGCCGTAAAGTAATTAACCGAAATGATAATTAGTGCATTTTTGTTAATTAGTTGAATATGTCTTTCGATTTGTACCGCAAGTAATGTCCACCTCTGAATAGTGCAGCTGATGGACTAGGATTATGTTATCTGCGGCCTAGGCTATTTCTAAAAAATTATGGGGTTAACGTGCCAAAACCTTTTTCTTATTATGAGGCACGCCGTAGTGGGGCACTCCGGAAATTTCGACCACCTGGGGTTCTTTAACGTGCACCTGCGGGGAAACGCCGCCGCGGTAGCTCAATTGGTAGAGCATCGCACGCGACATGCGAAGGTTGTGGGTTCGGTTCCCACCTGCGGTAAGTTGTTTTTTCATCCACTTCAATTTCCATTAATTTGTCATTACTTTATTTCATTTATTAAGCACTTGCAATTTCCCCTATGTTGTACTTGGTGTCAGTGTATGTTGGCTTCTCATTACATGACTATATATATATATATATATATAAGAAGGAAACCAGAGGGGCTCGATTGTCGTTATGCACGTGCATATAAAGCCAACAGGCAACGAAGCTGCAGAAAGCACAGGGGTAATTAGGTATGATTGAAATTGAAATGTTAAAATGTTCAACATTGTGCAAAATAATGAAGTAAGAAATTGGAAATGAAAGTGGCCGAAAATATAATTTATTGCCAGTGGGGACCGAACCCCCAACCTTCGCATTTACACGATATAATTATGCAATAAGTTATATTTTCGGCCACTTTCATTTCCATTTTCTTACTTCATTATTTTGCACAAATTTGAACATTTCAATTTCAATCATAGCTAATTACACCTGTGTTTTCTGCAGCTTCGTTGCCTGTTGGCTTTATATGTACGTGAATAACAATAATCGAGCCCCTCTGGTTCCCTTCTTGTTCACACACACACACACACACACACACACACACACACACACACACACACACACACACACACACACACACACACACACACACACACACACACACACACACACACACACACACACACACACACACACACACACACACACACACACACACGCACACACGCACACACACACACACACACACACACACACACACACACACACACACATATATATATATATATATATATATATATATATATATATATATATATATATATATATATATATATATATATATATATCTTCCCTATATATAATGTGCTTACACATTACAAGAAGCTTACAGCAATGGGACGGTCGGGAAACGAGGGGATAGAATTTCGAGTGAGAACTATCATCGGATTTAAGTATGGGCACGACATGCGCTCCAGTCACCAGAAATACAGCCAGAGTGATTGCGGATACACAATAAACTAGAATACAAGTGAGAAGTTATGCGAATAAGTTTCGGACTGATACCGTCTGGTACAGAGCTAGCGTTCATTCGAAATTGACTTAATGCACGCCCAACACCATTCTCTGGCAGCGTTAAGGGCTCGGAGGGAGGATGGCGAGTGTTGAAGCCAGAGCTCTGGAATCGTACACCGGTGCACCTTCTGTAAACGACGGACGGAAGTGATTGTTGAACGAATCGGCACGGACTCATCCGGTATCTACAACACAGCCGCTTACATTCCTTAAATATCGGTTGCTATTATCTGTCAGGTGAACGGGGTACGAAAACTTTCTGAGTCAGCTTTGAATGTGCTCGGGAGTGTGTGAGTAGAATAATAATCGTTAGCTTCGTGTACTGTTTGCTGGAAGATTAATGATAACTCATTGTATTTACGCCATTTGCAATGCACATTAACGACGGCGGCTTTCTTCTATGACTTCTTATTTATTTCTCTATTTTGTTAAAACGTTATTTTCGCTTTACATATGAATAAAGTAGCAACTTGATGATGCTTCATGAGTACAGGTATTTAAATTTACTTCGGTTTGCTTCGGAACATTTCTCAGTTGTATGTGGTCGCCTCGAGACGGTCCACTTATTGAGTGAGAAAAAAGTAAATAATTTTTGGTTTAGGGGTAAATTCGAAATAGGGTCTTTAAATTCAAATATTTAGGTATCCTACTAGCACACGATTTGTCTTGGTCGGAACACATTGACGTCTTCTGTAACATGGCCCTTAAAAGACTAGGTTACTTGCATCGCACGCCGCCATTCTCGCTCCACAAGAAACTAAACTTTTTACATATAAAACCCTCATTCGCCCCATCCTCGAATATGGCTGCGTTGTATGGAGCCCATACAAACACTGTGACGTCAAAAAACTAGAATCAGTGCAAAAAAAGGCGGTGCGTTTTGTTTGTAAGAGATATGAAAAGGAATTTTCGCCGTCTCTCTTCCCCTACTTGGTCTCACTGCTCTTGCAGACCGTCGCAAACTTGAATGCCCAAAATTCCTTCACACGTTAATCAATTCTCCTCGCTTCTCCTCTCTAGATAACTAATTGACTTCTTCCGAACCCTCATATACGAGGAGTCACCGTGCTCTAAATATCTCAACCTTTTTCGCCCACACTGATTCCTTTAACCATAGTTTTTTCCATCAACAATTGAACTCTGGAATTTATTAGCGGGTAACATCCGTTATTAGCGGGTAACTATGTAAAGTAATGTATGTATATAAAGACAGGTGTTTTATCTTTGTCGCTCAAACAAGTGTCAATATTGCCACGTGATGTTCTGCCGTAGTTTTCTTATCGAAGTTGACGCACGCTCTGTTCTGTCCCAGTAGGTGTGTGTCACTCTTCAATGACGAAAAGGATCCCCTAAATTTATTCGATGCTCGGCAGAATCGATCCGACGTCACAGGCATTCCTCAAGGACAGCCACCCGATGCATTAGCAGGCTGCGCCACAAATGCACTGAGAATGTGCTGCTTTTCAATTAACGCCTTTCACGCCAACGCTTTAAGCTAGCTGCGCCGTGAATGCAGTGTGTATGTGGCGCTCTTTAATAAGCCTCTCGACAACTTGGGTCACTGAGTACGTGCCACTGAGGGTGCGGCAAGCTCGGGAGCAATTCTCAGCGTTCGCAGGCACTGGAGCGCCGTGCATCTCGTCTCGGAGACTACGCGAGAACTTCTCGGTAGCGCCGCTAGATGGTGCAGCCTGACCAGAAAGAAGCCCAACAGCTGCATGACGCGCACCTAAGCTCTCGCACGCACCGGCGAGCCATGCATTTCGGAGGCCACGCACAGGCTTCGCGGCGGCGGCGTTAGATGGCGCCGCAATAGAGGAGTCCCGCTGCAGTGCACACCTCATACATAACTCGTTTCGATGGTGGAAATACGTTGTGTCGCTATATTGATATAGGCGATAATGACGATTGGTTCTATGGAAATTGACACGCGCGCGATCAAACAGAATAGCACACGATTGAGTGTTTGGCCAAGTGATCTTGACAGACCCGCCGTATGACTTCCGCTCGCATCCTGCCGAATGAAAGGATCTGTGTGTGTTCCTCTTACCGGTTCCCTATACGTGCTCTTCATTTATGCATTGACGCCAGTGGCTTACCATCGCAGTCTCTGCTGATCAACAACACAGCAATCGCGCGTATACGTCAAAAAGCGAGCGCTCTGCAGCCACGGTTGCACATGTTTCTCCTCCTCGGGACTGGAAAACGGCGATAGTGCGCGTGCTCTCCTTTAGAGAAGTCTACGGACGAGCGGAACTGTAGTCAGAGCAGAAGCAACTTGGCGGTCGAATGCGGCAGAAATCTGGAAAGCTTGATAAGTTGAAGCGCCCAGGCTCCAACCGACCAGAGGCAGCTCCCGAGCGTTCGGGGATGGCTGGTTTTCTTTTGGCGCTGCGCAGCTCGCCACGGTGATCTTTCTTGGGATCGATGAAAAAGCCTGGCTCGTCCGATGTTTTCGCTGCGTTCGAATAAACATCTCAGGGAGGACGCACCCGAAGCATGTTATGTGTAGAAGAGCTGATGATCGGATTTTCTTGGCCGGTGTTGTCGGCGGTAGGCACGCGGGCAGCTATCGCCAGGTTTCATGCACGGCTTTGCAACGGCGCTTTGAGTGGGCGCTCGGGGCCAGTCCAGGGCTTCGCTCGGCGTACCGGCCGGCGTCTGTCGCTCGCCGCTTCTGTTGTACGCGTATACAGTTAATGCGCTGACCAATAACTGATGGCAGCCTTGCTAGCGGCGAAAAGTGTCGAAGGAGGCTATTTTTGCGTGCGCGACAGCTTTTGCCAAGAACCTCTTTCACAGAGGCGCCGTACCGAATGTTCCCGTTAGCATGGTTGACTTACCACGTGCCGGTCCCGACGTGGGACTAGCCGGGTGCGCGACGAGTTAGCGTCCTCGCCGGACCTGCAATAAAGTTTCCTCACTCACTCACTCACTCACTCACTCACTCACTCACTCACTCACTCACTCACTCACTCACTCACTCACTCACTCACTCACTCACTCACTCACTCACTCACTCACTCACTCACTCACTCACTCACTCACTCACTCACTCACTCACTCACTCACTCACTCACTCACTCACTCACTCACTCACTCACTCACTCACTCACTCACTCACTCACTCACTCACTCACTCACTCACTCACTCACTCACTCACTCACTCACTCACTCACTACGTGCCCGTATTTTGTTAACAAAGGCTCTAACTGTTTAGAAAATCACTTGTGACCCCTGGGACCGATAGCGCGATTCCTCATCGTCATGATGTGCGTTGCTTGTGACGAGACGGGCATACTTGCATGCACGACAAATTGCAATGTGAAATGAGATAAATAATGATGGTCCGATGATAAGCTTTGAAATGAATTAGAGGGCCCCCGCGGCAATTGAATAGTGGGATCCGGGAAGCACTTAAGTCGAGGCAATTTAGAAGAAATTCTGTACTACTTCGGTTTTAACTGAAAAGGCTCACTGAACGCAAAATTTGCAAAAAAAAGCTCAGATATCCATCGGCACGCAGCTGCGGTTCTGCATGCGCTACGATGCAAGATTCTCGCGAGGTCAAGGTCGCGCGTCAGACTGCCGCCTAAGCGATCTTTCTTTTTTTTTCTTATTTGACACAGGGTCTTCAAATTTAATGTATGAGTGACTTTAAAACAGACACCATGCGCACAGGCTATAGCACACGCATGTGTTTTATGTGCTGGGGTGCAAACAACTTTCATGAAAAAAGGTAGCAAATACATAATTAACTAAGGCGTGTTCTTTATATTTCTAATTTTGTGGTATAGAGTGGAGAAACTGGTTTAGAATAAAAGTTGATATAAATATTTTATTACAATATCACGTCCGAAGACTTCATCTTGTTTGGTTTTTCTAGGACGCTTGAGTTCTCAGATATTCATACTAAAATTTGACACTCAGTACGCTACTTTTGCATTCCAAGGAGGTAATATTGACGTAAAGACACCCCCCCCCCCCATGTGACGTAGCCGAATGCGTATATCACGCCAGTCTATGGAAGGCACACAATGGGGCTTAATGCAGTTGCGTTCCTGGGCGTGTACACACACACAAAAACATGTTTTTACGCCAAAAATATTCGTAAGGAAACATACCACGGTATTGGAAATATTATAAGTGAAGGCGGCCGGCCAGTCACAAGCAGCACTAACAAACGCTTTGTGAATTTGGATTCTGCTCTCGACTACCATGTAAGAGAACTCTGCCGGCCATGGCGGCCGCATTTCGATGGGCGCGAAATGCGAAAACACCCGTTTACTTAGATTTAGGTTCACGTTAAAGAAACGCAGGTGGTCCAAATTATTCCGGAGTCCCAGACTACGGCGATAACCAAATCGTGGTTTATGCACGCCATCATCATCATCATTATCATCATCATCATCATCATCATCATCATGGTTAGGCCCACTGCAGGGCAAAGGCCTCTCCCATACTTCTCCAACTACCCCGCTCATTGTGGCCATGTTGCCCCTGCAAACTTCTTAATGTCATCCGCCCACCTAACTTTCTGCTGCCCCTTACTGCGCTTCCCTTCCCTTGGAATCCAGTCCGTAACCCTTAATGACCATCGGTTATCTTCCCTCCTCATTAAAGCTCCATAATTTAAAAAGAGAATTCGGCCTCGCACTTCCTCAACCACATGAGGGGATTGTGTTTTTGAACGATTTGGCTCTTTTGAAACAAATTTGGTCCTTTTGCGAAAAGTCTATAAACGGCTAAAGATTTGCATTTGTATATACTATATTTTATGTTGGTATAAGGGACAATAAGGCAATAAACAAGAAGCAGAGTGAATGAGAGGTAGAGTCCTCTACTGCCAATCTGCTGCTCGTAAGTTCTAAATAAGAATTTGTCGTTCATTTCTTTCTTTGTAATTTCAGGATTCCAGCGACGGCACCGGTTGACATCAAAGTTACCAAGGGAATAAGTCCATAACAGCTATCGCTGTAAAGAAGTTCTGATATATATAAATATATATGCATCACATCGCACGTGAAATGCGAGGATGTGGGATTGTTCCCCTCCTGCGGCAGGTTGTTTTTTCATCCACTTACATTGCCATTTATTTATAATTTCTTTAAATCATTCAGCAAGTACAGGTAATTTCCCCTATGTTGTCTTTGCTGGCTTCTCACGATATGATCTTTTATATATATATATATATATATATATATATATATATTGATACAAGGCATAAACATATTTAAACAACGCGCGCAGGTTCGTGCGCCTCCCCAAATTAGACAACGGCGTATTGAAGGAGAGAGACAGAGAGAGAGAAAACTTTTATTGTAAAGTTTTAGTGGAGCTTTCTTTCCCAGCGGTGTGGGCTAGCGTGGCGTCTGCTTAGCCGCGACGCTATCAGCCCATTCCGCCAACCGTATCTGGTCTTGCGGGTTGGAAGTTTTCGTTTTTTTCTCCCACTCGTCATGTGAGGGAGCTCGCCTAAAGAGTTCTCTCGGGGGAGGGTTCTTTTGGCATCCCCACAAGATGTGATCTTGGTCCGCAAGGGGACAGCTACAATGTTTGCAGTTTGGTGGATATTCACCACCGGTCATTGCAGCTAGCCTTTTTGGACTAAGTACAGATCTAGTCTGTACTCTCCTGAGGTTAGTGGCCTGTATTCTTGTCAGTGTCTCGTGCGGGGATGGATATATTCGCCTGGATTCGCGGTAATAAACGGTCATTTCGTTGTAGGTGTGGATACCTTCATGTCGGTCAACCCCAACGGGCAAGCCCACCTCCCGGTTACTAGCTGCTCGGGCGGCTAGATGGGCGGCCTCATTGCCAGGGTTGCCCGCATGAGCGGGTACCCACACCAACTTCAATTGATTGAGGTTTTTGTTAATTATTCTGAATGCTCGAGGGGAAATGAAACCTGAGGTGTAGTTACGAATCGCTGTTTTTGAGTAGGATATAATAATCTTGGTGCCCGGAATGGAGGTGCCCATGGCGATGGCGGCCTCTTCCGCCTCCACAATGGAAGATGTGTTTACCGTCGCACAGCTGATGGTGTGCCCGTCGCCATTAGTGACGGCTATAGTGTGTCGACCATCACTGGTGCGAGCAGCATCCACGTATATGGCGGGTTGGTTTTTGTAACATTGCCAGAGTGCCGCCGCCCTAGCTTTGCGTCTACCGCTGTTTTCAGTGCTCATGTTTTTCGGAAGCGGGGGGATAATGATCTTGGTCCGGATAGTGTTAGGTATTCGCTGTCGTTGCGGGATGTCTAAGGCTGGGCGATACCCTAAGGTGTCGAGGATCCGCTGTCCCACATGTGTGCCGGATAATCGAACTGTTTGAGCCCATTTGTGGGCCTCTATGATTTCCTCAACGTTATTATGCACCCCTAGACTCAGGAGTGCCTCTGTATTAGTCCATTTTGGTAGCCCAAGAGCCTGTTTGAATAACGTTCGGATTAGACCGTTAATCCGTTCCAAATCCCTCATCCTGAGATGCAGGTAAGGGCAGACATACGCCACTCGGCTCAGAAAGAAAGCCTGGATTAACCTGCAGGCATCTTTCTCCTTAACTCCGTGCCGTCGGTTGGAGACCCTCCTGAGAAGGTTCTGTAATTGCCCAGCTGTAGTTTGGAGTCGTGCTATGGCTTCTTGGTTGTTCGTGTTTTGCTGGATCCACAATCCTAACACTCTGATTTTAGGAACGGGTGGGACCGGTTGTCCAGCTACCTGCACCTGAATGTGTGCCGGCAAATTAGCAGCCGCATTTGCGGGATTTTTTTTCCGGACTATAAGCAATTCTGACTTTTTCGGCGAACAGCTCAGGCCATTGTTGCGAGCGTGTTTCTGCACTGCGTCAGCCGCTGCCTGCAGTGATTCTGAAATCTCTCCATCCGACCCAGTGCACGTCCAGATCGTTACGTCATCGGCGTAGATGGCGTGCCTGATATGAGGAATCTCTTTGAGCTGTCGGGATAAGCCACTCATGGTGGTATTAAAGAGGAAAGGAGAAAGTACTGCTCCCTGTGGTGTACCTCTAGTGCCGAGCTCTATGGTTTTGCTTTCAATATTGAAGGAGAAGACGACCAAATAATGGCACGTGCTTTTTCGCCGCATGCACTCGCATCGTAGGTGGCCGTTGTCGGCGTGTACAAGAAGAAGAAGAGGTGAAGCGACGCTCGAGAGAGAAGAAGGCATTCCTGATCTCCTGTTTAGAACGCGGCAGTCCTTATTTACCCCCAGGGCACAAGTTAGCCCACAATAAATAGTTGTGTCTGGACTCCCTTAATTGTTCGTTACAATTCTGGTGGAGGTGCGGGGTAATGATTTTCAGCCCAATTCGAGTTGGAGAAAGCAGCCCGAGCCACGCCATCTGAGACCCAACGAGCTCACGCCTGTCCACCAGCGCACGAGCCGTCGCCTACGTGGTGAGTCGCCTGAGTTTCCTCTTTTGCCGGAGCAAAGTATAATAGCAGCAGCAGACAATACTGAAATGACATTCCAGACAGCCTCAACCCGCATCTTTGTTGATCAGCCGCGGATGCCCGAGCCTTTTCACGGAGACACCTTCGAAGACGCCGAGGACTGGTTCGAAGGCTTCGAGCCCGTCGCGGACTACAACGGATGGGACGAAAACCGGAAGCTCCGCAACGTTTACTTCGCGTTGCAAGACTGTGCGCGAACGTGGTTTGAAAACCATGAAGCAAGAAGCCAACGACACAACGAAAGCGTGGCAATGTATGTCGAAGATATGTCCCGCTTACTCCGCCGGGCCGATGCGAGCATGAGCGATGACAAGAAGCTTCGGCACCTGATGCGCGCTGTGAAGCAGGAGCTTTTTACCGGTTTGGTTCGCAGCCCTCCACGCACAGTCGCCGAATTCCGCTCCGAGGCGAGAACAATGGAAAGGACACTTCAACAGCGAGCGAGAGACTACAACCGCGATATCAACGTCGCTTCTATGGATGCGATGTCGGCAATGTTCGGGAAAAGCGTCGAGGTCTTACGAGAACTCGTAAGATCTGTGGTTCGAGAAGAGCTCCAGAGGCAACAGCTGAACAACGGCCCCACAGTGGTCTCTTCGTTAGCAGAAGTGATTCGTGAAGAAGTGAGACAAGCAGTCTGCGAACAGCACGCGCAAGCACAGCCGCAAGCGTCGTCACCGGTATGGCCGGCGGTGTCGTACGCCGAGGTACTCAGAGGATCCCCAGGACGTACTTTCGTCGCGCCAACTACGCATGTACCCGAACCTCGGTTGTTGCCGTCTCCGCCGGAGACGAGATTCCGGAATCCTGACATATGGCGCACTCCTGATAGAATCCCACTGTGCTACCACTGCGGCGAAGCTAGTCATCTCTACAGGATGTACGAATACCGCAGAGCGGGACTTTGGGGGTTTTCCGTAAATGCTCCTTGCCCAAGAAACGGTGAACGCCCTCTTGAAATCCAGGAGTATTTATCAACGCACCAAAGCCCGCAGACTACACAGCAACATCAACCTCGGTCAACAGTGCCGCTGAGGTATCGATCACCGAGCCCGCGTCCATCCTCAAGCTCCCCAAGGCGACGCCCCCAATGCTCACGTCGGGAAAACTAATACCTGTGATCTGTGGAGGTGAGCTCGCTGTCGACGCAAGAACAAAGCCTCCAGCGCTGATTCTGAAATATAAGGATGGACGTGAGGGCAGTTGCGGAAAGAGTGACGTTGCTTCCGATTTATGTGTGTTTGTAGACGGCTGCGAAATTACTGCTTTAGTAGACACAGGCGCAGACCATTCTGTTATGAGTAAAGTACTTGCCAGAAGACTGAAGAAAGGGCTGACCCCTTGGAGAGGAACTCAAATTCGAACCGCAGGAGGAGACCTTAGGAACCCGGTGGGCAGGTGCATTTCTAGAATCGGAATACGTGGCTTTACATACGTCGCTAGTTTCATTGTCCTGTCAGAAGGCTCAAGGGAGTTAATTATTGGAATGGACTTTCTGCAGGCGAACGGTGCAGTAATCAACTTGCAGGAATCCTGTGTGTCGTTCTCGACGAAGCACGCCATCGCGATGTTAGAGTGTGAAGAACAATTTGATGCACTTCAGATTATAGACGACGACGTCACGAAACCCCCAAGATCCAGCATAGCTGTCGCCGTAAGAAGCGCCGTATTCAGCGACTATGAAGGAATACCAGACAGTAACACTGGGCTTTTACTCCAAAAAGGGATCTGTATGGCAAGGGGTCTTGTTCGGCTGCGTGACGGGTGTTCGAATGTCTTCCTGACTAATTTTGGAAATGAAGTCCGGCATGTTGCGAAGGGAACCGTCATTGCCCGCCTTAACGATTATGAAGAGATTACGCATTTGAGCCCTTCCGATGCTGCACTACTGGATTCTAACAACGTAGACTCCATACTCGCATCCGTCAACATCGAAGCAGCACTATAACCGAGCCAGAAGCAGCAAATAGAGAACCTTGTACGGGAATTCTCCTCGTGTTTCTTAACGGCACCGAAAGTCCAGAGAACCTCCATCGCCAAACACCGTATCATTGTTGACGAAGATGTGAGGCCTATTTGCCAGCATCCCTACCGAGTGTGACCGAAGGAGGGAGAGAATATCAGCAAGCAAGTCAAAGAAATGCTTGGAGACGACGTAATTCAACCATCGACCCGCCTGTGGGCGTCGCCTGTGGTTCTGGTAAAGAAAAAGGATCAGACCTTGCGCTTCTGCGTTGATTATCGAAAGCTAAACGTTGTCGCAAAGCGGGATGTCTATCCACTTCCGAGGATCGATGACACCCTCGATAGACCACGGGATGTGAAATTGTTTTCCTCCCTCGACCTAAAAAGCGGGTACTGGCAAATAGAAGTGGACGAACGAGATCGTGAGAACAAAGCATTCGTCACACCAGACGGACTATACGAATTCAAGGTACTTCCGTTCGACCTCTGTTCCGCATCTGCCACCTTTCAGCGGATGATGGACACTATGCTCTCCGGGTTAAATTGGCAGTCCTGTCTGGTTTACCTTGATGATGTCATGGTTTTTTCTACCACTTTTGCTTAGCATGTGGAATGACTAAGGACTGTGCTGAAAGCTATTAGTTCAGCAGGGCTGACGATAAAGCCACAAAAATGTCACCTCGGCTTCCATGAGCTCCTTTTCCTCGGTCATGTGATTAGCTCCGAAGGCATCCGTCCTGACTCTGAGAAGACCGCAGCAGTACAAAAGTTTCCTAGACCAACCAATAACAAGGCCGTTAGGCGATTCCTAGGACTTTGTGCCTACTGCACGCGTTTCGTCAAAAAAAAAAATTCCAAGATTGCCGAGCCGTTAACGCGATTAACGAAAGAAGATATGCCTTTCGTCTGGCTAAGTGAACAAGAAGATGCATTTAATAAGCTACGACGGCGACTTCAAGATCACCCGGTCCTTGCGCACTTTGATGAGGAAGCGGAAACAGACATCCACACAGACGCCAGCAGTTTAGGACTCGGTGCCATCCTCGTTCAATGGCAAAACAGAGAGGAAAGACGAATTGCATACGCTAGCTGCACTATTTCGAGGGCTGAAACCAACTATTCAGCCACAGAGTAAGAATGCCTCGCAGAAATATGGGCCATAGGAAAATTCCGACCATACTTATACGGTAGACCGTTCCGAGAAATCAGCGACCATCACTCATTGTGCTGGCTTGCAAACCTGAAAGATCCTTCTGGACGACTTGCTAGATGGAGTCTGAGGCTGCAGGAATACGACATAACGGTCGTGAACAAGTCAGGTCGCAAGCACAGTGACGCTGATTGTTTGCCTGCTCCTGTGAAAGATGGACACGACTTTCCGTTTCTTGGAGCCGTGACCACATCTGAAATGGCCAAACACCAATAGTCTGACGCCGAGTTGCTCTTACTCATCAGCCACCTCGAGGGACGACACCCCGTCCATGTTCCGCGAGTTTTCTGCCGGGGATTGTCATCGTATGTGATGAGAAATGGTGTCCTGTACAAAGGAAATTTTGAGCACAGCACAGAGAAATTTCTACTCGTTGTTCCTTCAGCTTTGCGATCCGAAATCTTGGAAGCCTGTCACGATGACCCATCAGCAGGACACTTCGGAGTGAGCAGAACGTTCGCCCGAAGTCATGCTAAGTACAACTGGCCAAATCTATTGAATTCAGCACATCATTATGCACGAACATGTAGGGATTGCCAAAGACGCAAAACGCCTCCATTAAAACCCGCAGGCCTCCTTCAACCAATAGCACCCCCAGGAGCGCCGTTCGAACAAGTAGGAATGGACTTGCTCGGTCCATGTCCGACATCGTCATCAGGGAAACGATGGATTGTAGTAGCGACGGATTGCCTAACCCGATATGCCCACACATCCTCTCTAATCAGTGCAACGGCCGTTGAAGTGGCTGAATTCGTTGTCACCAAGATAGTATTACGACACGGTGCCCCTGCAATTATCACGGACCGAGGTACCTCGTTCACAGCCGATTTGACGCAATCCATTATGAAAGTGACTCATACCAGCCACAGGAAAACAACTGCCTATCACCCTCAAACAAACGGGCTAACCGAGCGATTGAACCGGACGCTGACCGATATGTTGTCAATTTACGTAGACTTAGAGCACCGTACATGGGACAAGATACTACCCTATGCAACATTCGCCTACAATACCGCATTGCAAGAGACCACTCAAGTAACGCCATTCCAACTTGTTTTTGATCGAACAGTTACCACACCCTTGGATGCAATGCTGCCTGTCAGCGACAGTACAGAACAGAACCGTGACATCAGCGACTTTACACAGACGACCGAAGAAGCACGTCAGCTGGTGCTACATCGCATTAAACAAAGGCAGCGCATCGACGCCGACCGATACAACTTACGGCGAAGGGAAGTCGAGTATGCACCAGGTGACAGAGTAGGGGTGTGGACTCCCGTGCGGACGCGCGGCCTGTCCGAAAAGCTTTTGCGCCGTTATTTCGGGCCTTACCGAGTGCTTCGCCGCATCAGTCACCTGATCTACGAAGTTACGCCAGAAATACAAGTGAGCTTATCACGATGCCGGCGTCGCACAGAAACTGTACATTTGGTCAGACTGAAGCCATATTATGACAGGCAGTGAATATTCTGCCAAACATCTATTCTGTGTCATATACCACTTAAGTATGGACAACAGCTTGTGATCAATATCGTCGCTTTACGCATCGGGACGATGCGTTTCGGAGGGGGGATAATGATACAAGGCAGAAACATATTTAAGCAACGCGCACAGGGTCGTGCCCCCCCCCCCCCCCCCCAAGAGGACAATGGCGTATTGGAGGAAAAGACTGGCACGTGCTTTCGCCGCATGAACTCGCATCGTACGTGGCTGTTGTCGGCGTGTACAAGAAGAAGAGGTGAAGCGACGCTCGAGAGAGAAGAAGAAGACACTCCTGTTTAGAACGCGACAGTCCTTTTTATTTACCCCCAGGGCACAAGTTAGCCCACAATAAATAGTTGTGTCTGGACTCTCTTAATTGTTCGTTACAATATATACTTGCTGCTGTTCCATAGATCCATGGCGGTGTACATGAGTGAATTTGGGTAAATGTCGTGTGGAGGAGTTTAGCGTAGCGCACGCCTAAACGCTTTCCAAGGAAGCAGTCTAGAAGGCCGTGCTCCAGGGTGACGAAAGAAGCCCCGCTTTGCTATCGTACATTGCTCTTATACACATGCATTACGCGACGGCAGATAAGATACGGCAGTCGCAGCTGCGGATGACTGTCGACGTCACGCGTCAAGCACCATAGAATTTCATAGAATAAATACTAGAGGGCACTCTGGCGCTAGTGTCTACGGAAGCTGTAATGGGAGTGGTTGTACCAGCATAGGAATTATGGGAAGTACATGGATTTACCTAGGCTTCGTCCTTCTGCTTCAAACGGCTATGTGACTTTGCAAACTCGTCATTTTCAACAATGTACGGCGTAATAAATAAATAAACATTAAAATTGTCCGACGGGACGGTTCGAACACAAGACGTCTAGCACAGACGCCCGATAATGAAACCATTACGCCACGCATGCATGCATCGACATAACATATAACGCCCTTAAGAATTTATCGCGGGCAAGCCGGTGAATTGAGAGACTTGGCGCATTTCGGTCCGGCCACCTCGACAAGCTCAATCGTTGCAATTAGTAGCGATTGTGCGTGTTCACAGCGTCTTCTGCACTGCGAAGAGTATAGATTGCTCTGAAATTTACGACAATGAATGCTTATAAAGCGTAATATACAAAGCCGCAAGAACGCCTGAATCCACAAGCACTATGATCAGGCAAATCCGTGTACTTCCCAATTCAGGGTTGCGGAGTTACCTCTCCGGAGTTAGAACGACTCCGGAATTATTCCACATTTTCGTGACCGCGGATAGGAACAGAAATGGAATTAAGCGCATTTTGCCCGTAATGGAATGGGAATGGAATGACACCTTTTTCCGAAAATAGAGCGCTTTTTCGCCTACGGGCTGTTTTTTGTCTGTGCCAAAGAACCAACCAGCCCACGTCCAAACATTCGTAAGTCAGAGCCTCGAATTTAACAATAAAGCAGTATTTTTAAGCAGGGTTTGGGTACGGGCTAGTTGGTATTCCATTGTTTCAAACATCGCTTGCAGCGTGTACATAAACAGGGACCAAAAGAACGACGAAGACAAGCGCTGGCTTGGCTTGTTTTGGCTGATTACAAGCATGGTACATTTATAAGCGACGCGCCTACTAGAATTCTGTCCCATGTCTAGGAATTCCGGACATTCTCCTCCGGAACTTCACGGCAATGCACAACTGTAACTCAACTTCAAATTTTTTTTTCACAATTATAGTTCACAGCATCAGCTGAGGGTGAAAAAGTTTCAACTGACTACAACAAGAGGGTAGTCCTGTCTAACAACATATGCATTTCGGCAGTTAGTCTGTACATAGGTGGTGCGTTCAAACCATTAAAGCAGCTCAGAGAGGGGCGGTAAAGTCATGCGACAGGAGAGAATCGTTTTGCACCCTCCCGGCAGCGTATTTACAATTGCTAGTAGGTACAGCGTGGCGTGGCACTAGCGGAGACGCCGCACATGTGCGCGTAGGCGCGAGTAAAAGCGGGTGCGAGAGAGGTAATATGGGGACTTTCGCTCCTTGAATATATGACTCTGCCTAGGCACTACGGAGGAGTTTCTTAGCGCGTGTTGCATGATTTTGTCCCTAGGCGTGCCGGCAAGAGTCGCGGGGCGCGGTATAGTGCTGGACTTAGCGTCGCAAGTTGGCGGCTGGCCGTAATTATATTTGTTCAATCGTGTTTTTTTACTAATTCAAACAACGTGTCATTATTTCGCATGATTGGCGGTGCCTCCAGGATACCAAACCGGCAACGGAGACACCAAAGCTAAAATCCAGACTAGTCCTCGGGTTTGGGCGGCGGAAGCCTCCGCGGCCCCAACCCACGGGCCGCCGTGCTTCCAGCCTTGATCCCCCCGCTACCCCTTGGGTGCCCCGGAGATCCTGCGCCGCCTGTTTTATTATAACCTCAAGTGCTCTCCTGAGGGCTCCGTTTGCCGGTTACATGGGCCCTCCTGCAGCAGCGCTTCTAAAAAATGCAATCTGTCGTCGCGACGAAAAAAAGCGACCAGCGACTTTTACAACACCAGTCAGAACCTTGCCCCTTCAGACACAGCGATCACCAAATAGAGCGTCCGTGCCCACTGCCTAGCCGCGCGGGCAGCCAGCAGCGACCACACAACAAACAAGCTCGACCGCATCCCCGATGCCGGCATGTCTAGGGGACAAACGCATACAACACGCGCTAAGAAACCTCCTCCGTAGTGACTAGGCAGAGTCACATATTCAAGGAGCAAAGGCTCTCAAATTTTCTCTCTTGCACCCGCTTTTGCTCGCGCCTGCGCAGGAACATCGAGCGCCGCGAGAAACGCCACGCCCCGCTGTACCTACTAGCAATTGCAAAAATGTCTACCGGCAGATGGCACATTCACTTGAAGAAGCGCTAAATTCAAACCGTAAAGCAATTTATCACGTGATATTGAATTGTAGCGCGAAGTGACACGGACACAGACTAGAAGCAGACTGGACGAGCGCTAACTCTCAACTAAATTTTTATTGAAACGAACAGCACATATATAGGTGATTGCAAATACCGCAGTATATGAACATAAGAAGGTCTCATGACATCAGTTAAACATTCAAGTGCGGGAAAACCTACATTGGGCAGAGCGGCAGGTGCATTAATATTAGACTGGCACTTAAAGCATCTGAGAAGGTTTAGAATGTACGGACTTACACGAGCTTTGGTATAGCCTGCACCAGTGTACTAGGGAGCATACTTTAATCAAAGGTTAGAACAACATGCTTTCTTAGAATTTGTTCTTCGTTCCTGTTGGATTGTGAGCCTTTCTACTTTTATGAGATATTGGTCCTAAAAACCTTCCAACAGCTCGTCGCCACTAAGGTCCAAGAGGTCTTCTGATATCACTCCCCGGCTTGAGCTCATGAATCGATGTGTCGACACAGTAACTGCAACGTCGACAATGCATTCTAAGTCACTGATTTTCTGATACTGAGATTTGTCCTTTAGTTCGAGCAGCAGGTCACCATTGGTGATCTTTGTCCAGGTCCGACTTTGCACATGTGTTATCAATCTGAGTGTCCCATTTGAGCGAGCTCGAGAATGTCACACCCAAATATTTTACAATGTCTGATCTTATTATTGCTGTGTCCATTATATTGTAAATGAGTATGTCAGGTACCTTTTTACGTGTAAAAGTGATGAATGTTGTTTTAGTGATGTTGAACTTCATCCCCCACCTTTCGCACCAATTTGCAATGCTGTTTAGTGGGGTGTTTAGCTTAATTTGATCGTCCAGGGAGCCTACTGTTGAGTAGAGAACACAATCATCTGCGAAAAGACGTACTGTTACGTTAGGCTCAACACATGATGGGAAGTCGTTCATGTCGTGGGATGTCGTAACACAGCTGGGCGAGTTTGTGATTGAACATATTCTTAGGTGTGGGATAGGGCAGAAAAGATTGAAAGTAAGAGAGAAAGTTGAAGTTTGGATAGCATGACAGGAAAAGGGCAACTACCGATTTCCCCTCGGCGGGTCAGCCGGCAGGTGCCGTCTACCTGAAGCGGAGGGGTGTGTTGCTTCCACTCTTGTGCTGTGAACCAACTGTGAACCAACGGGGCATATGTTGCGCGACTGTCCGTCTTTTGGCGACGACGGGCTTGCCCTTCGCACCGCTTTAGATCGGTTAGAAGAGATACCCTTATCAACCAACAAGATCTTAAGACCGTGCCATAGCCTGTATACGAGGCAGAAAGCAACCAGATCCCTGGAAGTAGGTTTTAAAGCCGACCATAGCATAACCGACAATCTGAGTTTGGGAGATGAGTACATGAGTGTGCGTGCATTCACTTATTCTGCGCTGTTGTAACCCGGTTCCTGGGTCCGTGGTTCGGACTCAGGCTTCATATAGAGGGTCACTTGCCTTCGCCGCCAGAGCGCGTAAATTATAGCTGGCCTGCACTACGGGCGTCGCACTAGACTGGCTAAGCGGACCCACACCGTCCATATCTATTCTTGAGAATTTCCTGTTGCTGAGGATATGAGGTCGGCAGGTTGAAGGAAACGAGAAATGGCTTTATTTTACCTATTTATACAACTGGCTTCATATATAGGTGCGCACTCCATGTAAGAGCCCTTTGCATGTTCGATCACTACTTGTCTGAGCGCACACATGTCATCACACAGATGTTTGCAGACAGTTCACTGCACCAAAGGTGTCTGCTTTTTAAGCAGTTATTTTTCCCTAGTTCCCTACACTAAGGAATTCGATGACCTTGTTGCGGCCAATCAGAGGGGTCGTACGGTTCACAGAACTCCGCCCATGGTCGCACCACCTTACTGGACTCCACTTCTGATGTCCGACCTTCGAAGGGGTTCACACTCCTTCCACGAAAGTCGTCGACGGTTGCTTCCTCTCCGTGACGGTCACCTTGTCAGGGTCGCGAGATTGCCCTTCGCGGTCGTTACTGCTTCCACGGGGGGCGGCATTTGTTGTTGCTTCGAGGTGAGCTTCTTTGTTTGCGCACCACAGTCGGTGGGGGGCCCCGTCGCCATCAAGGCGGGCGCTAATGAAGGGGCTTCCTCGTGGGGAGCACCCAAAGAATGCGCACGGCCGATTGGGGACGCAACAACGCATTTCTCATAATCCCCCCATTCCTGATGCAGGTTGAGAAACTAGGCTGGTTAACCTTACCGCCTTTTCTCTGCGCTTTTTAATGTGATTATCATTATTATCTAAGCTCTCTTATGAGCGGTACAAGCTATCTTATCAAGAGCTTGGAGGGTTTAGTCAAACGGCATTGCTAGGTCCGTCGTCGCTCGTGTCAACCGCCACTAAAACAGCCGCCCGAACCAGCCGCAGAGCTACCGATCACCAAACCTATCGGCAGCCACATACGTGTCCTAGCCGATGTTCCGGAATTCGCTCCCATAGACCGGCGTGGTTAGGCTTGCGTTCTGCGGCTCGCGCAGCGGCGGAACAGACAAACCGCTTGTCGTCGGCGATCTGCTCTAACATGCGCTGCGGAACCCTCATCACCCCATTTCTTTTGTTCTTCTTTTCTGTCTTTTTTTTCAGAAACAAAAATGTGTGGAACGATTTGGACGAACGAGAATTAAAAAAAGGAAGGGGGGGGGGGGTGCAAATAAAGCGAGGCAGCCGAGAAGAGTGGTGGGGAAGAAGAGCAGAAGCACATTTTTTCTCTCCCTATCTTGCACTTCCATTCGTCGCTTTTCCCCAAAAAGTCGATCGCAGTCGCCGCCGGAAACCGGAAAGAAAAGGATCGGCTCGAAGGCGCTCATCGGAGGCTCGCAAACGGTAGACGGCGCGAAAAGGAGCGCACTCCAAAGTGCCGCGCAATCTGTTCGAGTGCGCGTCGGAGATGTGCGCCAGCGCCCGCAGCGAGGAATGCCACGCGGCGGCCCCTGCGTGATGGACAGCGCAGCGGCCGCCCGCCCGAGCTGCAGCCGGCGCGGATGGATGATGAGCCGGCGGCGGTGACTCGCCGTGCGTGGCGGCGGCTTATCGGCCGCGCACGCCGGTGTGCTCCTTCGGCACGCACGGTTACCTTAAACTCGGCCTTCCCGAAAAGTGCGCCGCCTCGTGTCGTCGCCCCGATTTCCTTGCGCACGCTATTTTTATTCCTTTTCTTCCCTTTTTATCCCGCCGAGGTTTTACGCGAGTTGAAACAGCCCCGAGGAATCGCGCGAATGCGTGGATGTTCTTGAGCGCTCAGCAGTACGTGCGCGGCACCTGTTTCTTTTTCCGTTCTTTCTTTTTTTCGGCCCATGATGCTTTACTGCTTAGGTATCAGCGAGGAAAAGCAGCCGAGCGGTCCGGTATTGAACACCGTTATCCACTAGCTTCTCACTGATGCCTTTGTTTTCACATGTACGGCCGTCTTATATAGGCGACATTCCACTTCTTTTTCACAATACTGCTTAAAAAACGAAAAGAAAAGAGAAGAGGTGGAGGAGTGGAGCTTGGAGCAGGGTACAACTAACCTACACCGCTATCACGGCCCCAACATTCACTCTTCAGTACGTGTCATTTCTATGCGAGTTTTCAACGCGCCCCCGACTTTCCGTGTTCTTCACTTTTGCTCTGAGCTCTATTTTACATGGAAGTATGGATATACTTTTTACGACATTATGGTTAAAGATTTGTTTTATCGTGTGCGAACGCGGAGAATAAGCACTTTCAAACTGGATAGCGGTTCTTTTCTTTTATATGTCTCTACAAAAACGTTCCTGTCGGATCCATTTTCCGCTCTTCCTTTCTTGATCTTTCCCTAGCACTCCAACTCCCTCCAAGGAACGCTGGGCACTGCGAAGACGTGGGCCATACTCAAACATCTACTAGATCCGACCCAGAGCAAGAGAGAAAGCAAGCATAGGATGACCCGAATACTAAACTTAACTACGCAGGCACAGACGTTCAGCTATTGTGTGTCCTACAATGTAGGTACGTTGGCAAGCCGATACTCGGAGCACCGCCCGTGGCCGACTACTTCGGACTGGAAAAAATCGAGCTCGACCGGGACATAAAGTGTTCCCAGCTGACGCGAGAGATCGCAAGGCTCACTCGAAACACCACCCTGGACAAGGACGGAATCACCAACAAGTTGCAACATAACCTGGACGAAGCAAACGTACAGGCAATACTGGAAATCCTCGATGTATACACTGGAGAAGAGGGATCTTACCCCCGGAATCCAAGCATGCTATGATTACGCTAATACCACGCCATGAGAAAACGCCCTGCCTGGAGAATCTAAGACCCATTTCGCTCACGCCTTGCCTCGGTAACTGATGAAACGCGTGATCTCAGACAGGCTAAAGACGCATCTCGAAGAACGTCAACTGATGCCGAACGCGGTGTTTAGCATGTTGTTTAAAAAACAGCGCTAAAAACGTACACCGGACAACATAGTAGAGGATGGGACATACACGGCGTGTCCCATACTCTATTATGTTGTCCGGTGTACGTTTTTAGCGCTGTTTATTAAATATCATGGAAAACCACTGATATAATCTCGACCGGGTGAGGTGGGCCTTCACCGCAGGAATCAGGAAACGACGACGAAGCCAGGCATAGTGAGGATAAAAAAAAGAAAAAAAAAGGTTGTATTCACTTCAGTGGTACATGGATGGGACACTCATTTGTCTCTCGAGCGGTCTCTTCAACACGTCGGCCAGCATGGCCTTAAATAACCTCTGGCGGTCCTGTTGTCGTCGCCGTCTTCTTCCGGAGCCTGTGGAGTTGTGCTTTTCGCCGTGCACCCTTTTGTGTCAGCTTGTGGAGAGCGCGGTGGGGAAGGGGGGGGGGGAGCGCCTCCTTGACTTTTGGTTTGCCATGCATCCTCTTGTGTCAGCTCGGAGAGCGGGAGGGCGCCTTTGTAGTATCCTGTGTTGGCTTACGGTTTCGGTTTTGGGTCGTTTATGTCAGGGCGCCACTCAGCGCCAAATGCTGTAAGTTGCCTGCTGCGTTTCCCGTCGCTGAAATAGAAAGATTCTTTTTCTGGTCCTCGACTTGAGCAGTCCGGCCCTTTACTGCGGCGCTGCGCGCTCCGGCCGTTCAGGCCTTATGCCCTAGGTCCTCCGTCCGGCCGCCCCGTCGAAGCTACAACAAACTGGCGACGAGGTAAACCGTTGACTTTTCTTCCCGCGTGCCCTTGCCGTTCTACTTCTGCTGCTCTCCTGCTTCCGGCATGCAAGACCCTAGGTCTACTTCGGCTTCGTCCACATCAACTCTCCCGCATTTGTTCTCGGTTCCCAGTATGGCGTTCGTACCCCCCATGCCGCCATTCCTGGCGCTACCCGGTACTCCTGTGGTACCGTGACTCACGTGGAAACGGTGCTTTTGCACGTTTCTCGAGGCAACCGGAGGCGAGGCACTACAACACGAGAGGAAGAAATCCATTTTACTGAGTAGCTTAGGCTTCGAGGGGCAGCGTCTCTACTACGACCTCGCGTCGCAAATGGACCTGACAGCTACTACGTTCGAAGACATTCTGCGCATCTTCAACCAGCATTACGAAGAAAGCACCAATATCCTGGTGCACCGCATTATCTCCAGGAACAGGAAGCAACTACCCGCGGAAACCTTTCCGGACTTCGTCACCGCGCTACAAAGGCTAGCTCCTGCTTCTGCGTTCGGCGCTTGGCACGACGAGTCCCTTCGCGACCAAATTTTGCAAGGCGTCGCATCAGCAAGAATATGAGAAAGGTTACTCTACAAAGGATCGTCTCTCACGCTCAAGAAGGCACAGGAAATCGGACGAACCGTACAGCAAGTTCACAAAGAACTTCGAGTCTTCAACAGCTCGTCTGTTCAGCGCGTTTCGACGCAACGCCAAGATGGTGTCGACAGCCATCACCTTCCTCGCCCGGGCGCGCAAGATGGCGGTTCCCGCCACCCTTGTCCCTTGACCCGCCGGCTTGAAGATGGCGCTCGGCGGCATGACGGAAAGTCGCGACCTGGGGAGGCCGGCCAACATGGCGCCTGGCCCGAACTCCGCGAAGCCAGTCGAAAAATCGCAGTCCATTGCTACCGATGTGACTCACCTCACCACATCGCATCCGATCCAGGCTGTCCGGCCAAACACGTTTCCTGCCGTGCGTGCGGAAAAGTGGGACATTACGCTTCAGTTTGCCGTTCGAGGAACCGAACGCATTGACAGTCCCCTGCTCGAACGGAACTTGTTTCCACTACCGCTGATACAGAATCAGCCACTACAGTCCCGTCTGTGCTTACAATTCAAGCACCGAATTTCCGTCCGGCAACAATTCACGCTGAAGTCCTCATTGCGAATACTACACTCAAGTTGCTCGTGGATACAGGAGCTGCGGTGTCGCTGATGAACAGCTCCCTGTACAAAGAACATTTCAAGGTTTTTCTATTATCTCCTTCGAGCCTCCGACTCAAGAATTATTCGCAGCAAGAAATTCTGCATTCAGGACGTTTCTCCGTGCTCGTCAAGTACCGCAACAAGGCTGCAGTAGTGACATTTCACGTCAGGAACCAAGGCGCTTCTCTTCTGACGCCATTCAAGCTTTAGGCAATGACATTCAAGGGTCTTCGCTCACATGTCAACAAATATCAGGACTTCCAGTTCACCCAAGCGTTCAGCTTCCGTCTCTTCCGCACAAAGCTCCAACAGAGTTCGCCCATCTGTTCTCAGGACAATTGGGACTTGTAAAGGGCTTCATCCACGACGTTAATCTCCGAGCTTCAGTGCAACCAGTCTCAAGCGAAACTGCGTCCTCTGCCCTTGGTTCTCCGTGAGCAAGTCTCCGCCGAACTGCAACGGCTGGAATCAGCTGATATCATCGAACGAGTCTCAGCGTCCGAGCGGATTTCTCCGCTCGTCGTGGTTCGGAAGAAGGACAATTCCATTCGGCTTCGCGTCGATCTTAGAGAATCCAACAAGGCTATCGTCATAGACACCTTTCCACTACCGAGGGCTGACGAACTGTTGCATCGACTCGCTGGTTCTACTGTGTTCAGTAAGTTGGACTTACAGTCCGCTTATCATCAGGTTTTATTGTCAGAGAAACGCCATGAGCTTATTACTTTCATCACTCATGACGGTCTCTTTCGCTTCAAGCGTTTGTGTTTCGGATTGGCATCTGCGCCTTCCGCTGTTCAGCAGATAATGTCATCTGTTTTAAAAGACTGTCCAGGTACCTTGTGCTGCCCAAGTGATGTTTTGATTTGGGGCCGCACACAAGCTGAGTACGATAAAAAAAATCTGCAAACTGCACTTTCCAGAGTCTCAGCTGCTGGCATGGAGCTAAATGAAAAGTGTGTATACAGTGTCCTAGAGCTCACTTTTCTTGGAGTTAGGTTCAGTGCAAACTGAATTTCGCCGCGGGCAAACAAAGTGAAGTCAATTGTTGATGCATCGCAGCCAACTGACAAGAAGTCACTGCATTCATTTCTTGATCTCACGCGATACTACTCTAAACTGATCCCGTATTACGCTGAATTGGTAGAACCGCGTAGGAAACTGCTAAAGCAAGGACAACCTTTTGTCTGGGATCAGGATACTGAGTACAGCTTCCAGACTATTGAGGAAGTGGTTGCATGCGAATTCGGCTCTTACGCCAAAAGTGTTAAAACGTACGTGGACCGTCGGCGCGCAACAAAATGTCCTCAATTTCGTCCAGGACATCTTGTCTGAGTACGTAACTCGAGAACGTCCGGTCCTAAATACTCGGGTCTACTTAAGATTCACCGTAGGGTAGGTCGCAATACTTTCAAGCTTGAAAATGGAAAACGTTGGAATGCATTCAAACTTGTGGAATGCCCTGCACGACAGGATTTTCTTGAAAACTTCTGAAAAGAGTCACTCCAGTGACTACCTATCCCTTGATGATGGTTTCTCACACTTTCTTCCACTTACTACTGGTATAAGGGATACCTTACGTTTCTTGTAGCGTAAACGTGCAGTACGCAAATCATCACTACGGTACTGACCGTCATACGAATTTGCCTTTTATGCAAAAAAGTTTTTAAACGTTACTTAGGTCTTTAGCATCCTCACGCGGGGACTATCCCAACTTCTTGGGAGTGTAAAGTGCTTTATACGCACAACCTGACTCGAGACAGCCACAGAGCTGTCTCGAGTCAGGCTCAGGACGAATGAGCCACCCATCGGTGCTGTCCCAGGGGGCACACAGATGTTCGCATTGTCTACTTGTACTCGGTGAACTCTTTTTCATGTGTGATCTGTGTGCCAGTGTGCATCTGAAACTCTTCAGAACTGTAATGCAATCATGTTTATTTTCAGTCTTCATGTTATGCGTTTCTCTTAAATTGGGGAAGCCAAAGGTGTCATTTTCTATTGTATAAAGATGCCATTACCAAACACGCGTATTACAGTGCTAACATGTGTTCTTCTGTAACTCATGACTTGCTTTTGTTGCGAGGAGAGCGAGTTGCGCATTTTCCTCTCAAGGGAGAGGTGATGTGGTATCCTGTGTTGGCTTACGGTTTCGGTGTTGGGTCGTTTACGTCAGGGCGCCACTCAGCGCCAAACGCTGTAAGTTGCCTGCTGCGTTTTCCCTCGCTGAAATAAAAAGATTCTTTGTCTGGTCCTCGACTTGAGCAGACCGGCTCTTTACTGCGGCGCTGCGCGCCCCAGCCGTTTAGGCCTCATGCCGTAGGTCCTTCGTCAGGCCGCCCCGTCGAAGCTACAACAGCCTTCTTGCCTCTTGGTTTGCCCTGCAGCTCGGAGAGAAGCGTGTCATCGAGTGCCCTCTTCGGAGAAGAGGGCAATCATGTCGACGTGGGGAAGCACGCCTGAACGCTTCTCACACCCGACAGGTCGATCATAACAGCCCGTCCGCCGGCACAAGATGTCTCGAAGGGATTGCAGTATCCGAGCACCTGGTGGAGACCTGTAGACCCCGTGCTTCTTGCTTCGTTCCGCCGATCTTTCCAAGGCCCACCTGGTGACGCTTTCTGGAAATAAACCACGCTCGGCCCAGGGCACAACCAACCGCGAGCACCCAACCAACCGCGAGAACTGCCAAGTTCACACGTTCTTCACATAACACTATCATAATCGTACCTGCAGTCCTCATTTGAGATTTCTGAAAACTGACAAAGGACAAAACCATATTTCAGGGCGTTTTCCAACCAGCCTAATGCCTAACGTTTTTGTGTTTAATTTTTCCGAGAAAGCCATCTTTGTTGTGAGACTGAGAACGCACTGAAACCCAGCAATAGCGTTAATCGTCCAAACGAAATGCCCTCGAAGAAAAAAAAAAGAACAAAAGGAGACCTTCACAACAATCAAGAAACTTATCGATGCGCCTAGTTTGACAATTATTAACGCCTAATGCGCACCCGTTTGGATCGTTTTCTGAAAGCTTTCGGGCCTCGCCGAAGGCATCAAGGGGCGCCAGGCATACTTAGCCTTCTGTCGTCTTCTGCAACTTTGTGTGCCCGCGGCTTGCTTTTTCGTCCCCGAAAATGAGGCCGTAAACGCGGGAGGAATTGCCAGCCTCCTTTTTCACTCACTCTCGCGGCGCATTCTATCGCAGTGACAGTCTGACTGGTCCCGTTCGCACACGCGTATCTCCGCCCAATTGAATCTTTCAGCCGTACCCCTACTCGCGGTGACGCGTTCTCATTTGCTGCTACGTGACGCCTTCGTTTTCTCACCCGCCACAACGAGTCCTTGGAAGTTCTGTGTGATGGCCTGTTAGCTTGTCTTACGGGCTGCGGTGTGGCGACTTTCTCTATTCTTTGTTGAGCGGAATACTTGGTTCGCTTGATCTTGCGCAGTTTAACCAACTTTTGACATGCCAGGTGGTCGCTTAATGCGCCTCTGAAGTTACCGAGCGTTGGGTTCCTGCCCTGCTGGACCGCACTGACACTCTTCTTTCCTTTTGATGATTCGGAAAAGTTGCCCAAGTGCGGAAGTACGAGAGAGTTTCTCAGCCCCTCCTTGAATCGTTTATGACTGCTTAAACTGGACTCGGCTTTGCAAGGAACGTCCTCAGGGATAGTCCTTGTTTCTACTTTCGCGACGTAATCGCTCCCTTCCTCCGTCGCGATTCCTCCAACCACATTCAGTAAGTCTGGAGTGCTTGCCGAATGTGTTGGTGGCGAATTAATCTCTAATTGCTCGGCTAGCCCTTGCTGCGGTATTCCTACTGACCCGGATGTCTCCTCTCTAGCGCCTTTTTCATTGATTTCAATAGCTATGGGCTGTGCTTCTTGAGCGTCTATGTTATGAGGCATATTTTTCGCTTCGTTGCCGTGTTTTATCTCTGCCGTGATCTCTCGAGCCTTGGAAAGAGTGAGAGCTTGGGCCGTAGGATCACCGAAATTCAGTCCCTTTTTCTTTAATATAATTTCCAAGTGATATGAAAATAAGTAGGGTTATTGTTTTGACAGATTTTGCGATACTGCTCCTTCCGTCAGCAATAGTCCTAACGGCCCTTCAATCTTCACTGTGGCTATGGGCAGGCAAACACTATTTTCTTCAACTACCTGCTGGATCCACGCACATTCCCTGGTGAAATCCTCAGGTTAAACACACACTGGGTGGACAATGTCCATTGTCGCCTCTGTGTCCCTAAGTACCTTACATGACCTTCCATTCACTACTAGGTCGCGAAGGTAGGGTTCTAAGAGCATCAAGTTGTCGTCATTCACAAAAGAAAAAAAAAACAATTCTAGGCTTGCGACAGCCGATAGCAAGGTGTCCAGGCTCCTGTCAACGGAAACAGACGACCGGTTTCGTAGCATCCAATGCTCTTGCTGCTTTTTCTTTCGTCTTTCGCTGTGGTGGTATTCTGGCCTGAATTTTTGGTCAGCCCGTCCTTGGTCCCACCTCCAGCTTTGTCGTTGTGAAAGAGGCGCTTCTTTTCTTCTTTAATGAATGTAGTGAATGGAATGACCCGCGTTTTCTCGGATTCGCGACGTGCGGCGAATTCATCCGCTTGTACTGCAGCACCAATGGCGTAGCCAGAAATTTCAATCGGGGGGGAGGGGAGGGGGGCTCACTTGGGAGCTTGGCCTCCTCACATAATTTGTCGAGGGATCAAATACATGAATAGCTGCATTGCCATTGCCAAAGATGCTGCAAACGAATTCTTGAACGCTACGCACTGTCAAGAAAAGCAAAATATGTATTTTTTCATAAAAGAATATATTCTTATGTCCCAAAAATTATGCCAGAAATAATTGATATCAATGCTTCCATGCTCTTTGTCCATTTAATAAGAAAGAAAATATCACACGAACTTTATATCAGTGCGAAACCAGCAAAGCAGTGCATGCCGCTGATATGATAAATGTAAAGGCTGTGAAATGAACAAGTTGAGGACAAATATGTTAATGATTCTTTGTCATTCGAGGGCCTTGTTTACATTTTTGTACATATGCAACGGCCAGGGAAAAATCTCAGAGACGCTGTCCTTCGTTCCAATGTACTGCGCAGGAGCAGCTGTCACCGGTTGCGTATTGTCATCATCATCATCAGCCTGGTTACGCCCACTGCAGGGCAAAGGCCTCTCCCATATTTCTCCAACAACCCCGGTCATGTACTAATTGTGGCCATGCCGTCCCTGCAAATTTCTTAATCTCATCCGCCCACCTAACTTTCTGCCGTCCCCTGCTACGCTTCCCTTCCCTTGGAATCCAGTCCGTAACCCTTAATGACCATCGGTTATCTTCCCTCCTCATTACATGTCCTGCCCATGCCCATTTCTTTTTCTTGATTTCAACTAAGATGTCATTAACTCGCGTTTGTTCCCTGACCCAATCTGCTCTTTTCTTATCCCTTAACGTTACACCTATCATTCTTCTTTCCATAGCTCATTGCGTCGTCCTCAATTTGAGTAGAACCCTTTTCGTAAGCCTCCAGGTTTCTGCCCCGTAGGTGAGTACTGGTAAGACACAGCTATTATATACTTTTCTCTTGAGGGATAATGGCAACCTGCTGTTCATGATCTGAGAATGCCTGCCAAATGCTCCCCAGCCCATTCTTATTCTTCTGATTATTTCCTTCTCATGATCCGGATCCGCAGTCACTACCTGCCCTAAGTAGATGTATTCCCTTACGACTTCCAGTGCCTCGCTGCCTATTGTAAACTGCTGTTCTCTTCCGAGACTGTTAAACATTACTTTAGTTTTCTGCAGATTAATTTTTAGACCCACTCTTCTGCTTTGCCTCTCCAGGTCAGTGAGCATGCATTGCAGTTGGTCCCCTGAGTTACTAAGCAAGGCAATATCATCAGCGAATCGCAAGTTACTAAGGTATTCTCCATTAACTTTTATCCCCATTTCTTCCCAATCCAGGTCTCTGAATACCTCCTGTAAACACGCTGTGAATAGCATTGGAGAGATCGTATCTCCCTGCCTGACGCCTTTCTTTATTAGGATTTTGTTGCTTTCTTTATGGAGGACTACGGTGGCTGTGGAGCCGCTATAGATATTTTTCAGTATTTTTACATATGGCTCGTCTACACCCTGATTCCGTAATGCCTCCATGACTGCTGAGGTTTCGACAGAATCAAATGCTTTCTCGTAATCAATGGAAGCTATATATAAGGGTTGGTTGTATTCCGCACATTTCTCTATCACCTGATTGATAGTGTGAATATGATCTATTGTTGAGTAGCCTTTACGGAATCCTGCCTGCGTATTGTAATTGCACCGAAATCGTAGTCGCAACAGAGATCACATAAAAACATCAGTTCTGGAAAATATACATAAGAAATTCGAAGTACAAGGGAATACACAAATGCGACACAAAGTTCTGGAAACAAAGTTCACTGCATGTGTCCACAAAACCTCTCAACAATATATTTAAATATACATATATGTATCCAATAAATCTACGTATCTAAGCAAAAGTCACTTTATAAAGGGTGTTTCAGCTGATATTAGCCAGAGTTTAAAAAGATGCGCATGCACTCTAACACGACGCGACCAAGTGCATGTTGCTCACTTTTCTACGTAGTGTGTCACGCTATTTTTGTATTTTGCTTAATTAGATTTTTAGTCAAGATTAACAAACCAACTTCTGAAGTAACGAAGCTGGGAAAAAAATTCCATTTAGAAAATTGCAGAGCAGTTTGCAAAACGTCCGAATAAACTGTTTCTGTCTGTCTGTCTGTCTGTCTGTCTGTCTGTCTCTCTCTCTCTCTCTCTCTCTCTCTCTCTCTATATATATATATATATATATATATATATATATATATATATATATATATATATATATATATATATATATTAGTGTATTTCAGCTTACTGACGATGCCAGCGAAATACAAAACAAGTGACATGCCCGCTTGCGCGTCGTGATTGCACTGCTCCCCAACGTTCCGCGCACAAACAGCCATAGGCGCGCTACCACTTAACAGGCGACAGTGCAACCACGTAGGCGTTGGCTGTGCCATTTACGCCACCGATGTGCGCCCCTCGCGAAAGTTCCTTATAGCGATAAGCAGACGCAGCGGTTATCGCTTGTGCTGCCGGAGGCAACAGGTCCGTCATTTTTCGATAGCTGTAAGCAAATTCAATATCCCTAAATAAAAAAACTCAGTTTTCAGAAGGCTGAAAATGGTGCAATAAGAGTATCATTAATGACCATACGCAGTCTTTCACTGAATTTACGTTTATTTTTCATGCGCTTTCACAGCAAGCTCTCGAAGAGGTCACCTATTGCAGCGATACAACACTGAGATCTTCTGAGAACGCTTGCTGCCGCTGCCTTGAGCACCGCCGGTGAAATGCTGTGGCAGACTTCAATTATCTTCTCCTGCAAAGCTTCTGGAGTCGTCGCTTTCGTCGTGTATACGTGATCCAGAAGAAAAAGTCAAGAGGGTTGAGGTCGGGTGACCTTGCCGGCCACAGGACAGGCCCGTTTCTCCCTATCCATTGCCCTGGGGAGGTAACATCAAGGCTTGCTCGTGCTTGGCTGCAGCTGTGGGCTGGGGCCTCGTCCTGCTGACACCACATTGCGTCAAGCTGGGCTAGTGGCATGTTGCCGCAGAATTCTTCAAGCGGCCCTTTGAGGAGCTCACATACGTCTTGCCGGTCAGAGTGTTGTTAAAAAACACTGGGCCAATGACTGTGTTGTCATATATTCCGCACCAAACGTTGCGAGTGCAGCGAGTGTCGTCTTTTCTTGAGTGTCTTCACTGTATCCGTGTCAGTGCGCTGCTTCACCAGCAAGGTATGATGTTTAAAAGACCACTGATATTGGTGGCAGGATCTTCCTAGCCAGTGGGGATTTTGCTCACTTCTATAGTGGGCATTGTGGATATTTACTTGGCAATTTCAGGAAGAGTTCACCTCGTCAGTCCGGATACCTTGGTGAGAAAGTCAAAATTCTGCTCCTCCTGAATCCAAATCAAATTCGCAAAATTGAGTCTCTTTTGAAGATCCCTTGACTCCAGGCATTGATGCAACTGCAGATGGTAAGGGTGCAGTCCAGCTGTTTTCAAAATCATCCAGGCATTTGAGTGGGACACACCGAGCTTTGCGCTCACGCTGCGCGCGCTAGCGTGTGGATTGGCCACCATGAAAGACAAAACGTTGAAGCGAACCTCATTGCACAATCTCCAATCCACGACTGCCACAGAGCTGTCTCGAGTTAGGCAAGGCGCCCCCTCCCCCCGCACTTCACAAGCTGACACAAAAGCGTGGACGGCGAAAGCGCTACTAATCCACTGGCTCCGGAAGAAGACGGAGACGACGACAGGACCGCCAATGGTTATTTAAGGCCGTGCTGGCCCACATGTAAAAAAGAGACTGCTCGAGACTCAGATGAGAGTCACATCCATGTACCAATGAAATGAATACAATCTTTTCTACTTTTTTTTTCATCCTCACTATGCCTGGCTTTGTCGTCGTTTCCTGATTCCTGCGGTGAAGACCCACCTCACCCGGTCGAGACCATATCACCTAATACAGGAACGCCAAAAGGAGCAGTGCTGTCGCCGACACTTTTCAACATGGCCGTGATGAAACTCCCAGCCCAACTCGAGAAAATACCGGGGATCAGACATGCCTTGCATGCAGACGACATCACAATATGGAAGGTCGGAAGGGTCCATAGCAGAACAAGATGCATTATAGGAGGCAGTAGACGTCGCAGCAAGATACACGGAGATGCGCAGACTGCAATTCGCGCCGGAAAAGTCAGAGAGAGAGAGAGAGAGAAAGAGAGAGAGAGAGGTTATAAGGGAAAGGGAGGGCGATTAACCAGGCTGAGCCCGGTAGGCTACCCTGCAGTGGGGAAGGGGGAAAGGGGATATAAAAAGGAGAAGTACAAGAGAAGTTCACACTTTGCACAGTTAAACAGAGAAGCTTTCATCGCTGAATTAGTCGCAGGCGGTCATACAGGCTGGTGCATTTAAAAAACGCAGCAGCGCTTTTGTAGCCTTGCACATAGTAGACGCACGCGGCTACGGTCCCAAGATCTCCTCTGTAAAAGGCCTGTCATCTAAGTGCCCGAAAGGTGTCCGAAGGGCAGTCCTCCCATCTTCCTATGCGGGGCGGTCGCATAAGAGATGTTTGGTGGTTTCCTCAACACCAGATGTGTTACAATTGGCCGTGTCCGCCATTCTAATTAGGAATGAGTATGCGCTTGTAAAAGAAACTCTTATTCGCAGGCGGCACAGTAATGTTTCTTCCCGTCAGTTAAAACCTGGTAATATGTGTGTGCATGGCATATACACTCTTAAGCAAAATTGCACCCTTTTGCCACACAACAATAATCGTGATCTGTCTTGTCCGTATTTCCTTTATTCAAGGCGGCGAGGCCGATATTTTCCAGTAACGAACGGCATGCGCGTTATCAGCATGACATAGCATTCCCGACAGGAAAGTAGTGGGCGCGACGTTTTCAAGAAAGGAAACGCAAGCAAGGCAGATGACAATTATCGTTGTGTCGCAGAGATACACCCCGAAGGGTGTAACTTTGCCTAAGAGTGTAGGCGCCAGTCGGTAGACTCCGGTATATTCCATTTTCTTATAGTTACAGTATGGGCAAGGCATTCAGCATTAGTTTGCTTGCGTCATCAATTCACCTCGCGCCGCCGTCCGCAGCAGTTCGCGTAGCCACAACGCTGTCGTTTATACTGGTCCGACGACGTTTCATAACATTGAAAATGACACCGGGCTGCGTGGAAGTGAGCAAGTGGAACAATGCTTGCGCATACTTAGACAGCTCCGAGAGGAGTTTCTACATGAATTTTAATAATAATATTTGGGGTTTTACGTGCCAAAACCACTTTCTGATTATGAGGCACGCCGTAGTGGAGGACTTCGGAAATTTTGACCACCTGGGGTTCTTTAACGTGCACCTCAATCTAAGCACACGGGTGTTTTCGCATTTCGCCCCCATCGAAATGTGGCCGCCGTGGCCGGGATTCGATCCCGCGACCTCGTGCTCAGCAGCCCAACACCATAGCCACTGAGCAACCACGGCGGGTTACATGAATTTTTATTTTTTTTGATTAAAAAAAAAGTTGAATAAAGGCTCATGGTGAAGTTTGTGTCAGCAGACCTCTGTGTCCGCAGCGTTGTCACGCCAGATGAAAACAGATTAATGAATAAAGAATGGTTGGTATAGTGACGGTTAGCGAATGATAACGTTATATGAGATTGGTAGAGGTTAATAATGATTAGTATAATAATGACTACTAATGACTTGTAATGACTACTGATGACTCCTGAATGACCAATATTTCTAACGACGGCCTGTAATTACCACAGTTGATTAAAAACGACTACAAATGTCTTCACTCTTAAGCAAAATTACACCCTTTGGGTCGTATCTTGCCACACAAAAATAATCGTCATCTGTCTCGTCCGCTTTTCCTTTCTTTAACGCCACGAGTCCGGTACTTCCAAGTCGCGAACGGCATGCGCATTATCAGCATGACAGAGCATTCACGACAGGAAAGTAGCGAGCGCAGCGTTTTCAAGAAGGGAAACGCAAGCAAGGCAGATGACGATCATTGTTTTGTGGCAGATATACACTCCAAAGGGCGTGCATTTGTCTAAGATTGTAGTAATGAGTAGTAATGACTAAAATGACTACTAATGACTACAAAATGACCAATACGTCTAACGACGGCTTGTAATCACCAGAATTGATTAGAAATGACTAAAAATGCTTAGTACTGACCAGTAATGACTAATAACGACTGAACCGACTACTAATGACTATGATATGACCAACATATCTAACGACGGCTTGTAATGACCACAATTGATTAGAAATAACTAAATATGCTTAGTAGTGAGCAGTAATGACTAAAAGAAACACGAGAAAAAGAAGAGGCAAAAGAAAGAGGTGAATGATAAGAGGAGGAAGAGTAGGCTTTCGCCGTTCACCTCTTATAGGAGGGATCTTAAGAAACCCTGTAATTCTTTTAAATGGCTGGCGGACACCTTTTTAAAGCTGACTATGGCGAAAATGTCCAGCTAGAGTCGAAGGGGTAACTGCGCGTTTTTAAATGGATAGAGACCTCCTTCCAAAACTGATCTTGGTACAAATGCCCTGCTTCAGTCGAATAGGCAACTGTGCGTTTTCACATGGCTGGAAGGCACTTTCAAAGCTGATCGTGGCGCAAATGCCCTGCTTTAGTCGGAGGGGTAACTGCGCGTTTTTACACGGCTGGAAGGCACTTTCAAAGCTGATCGTGGCACAGTTGTTCTGCCTCAGTCAAAGGGGTAACTGCTCGTTTTTACATGGGTGGAAGACACTTTCAAAGCTGATCGCGGCGCAAGTGCCCTGCTTCATTCGGTGGGGTAACTGCGCGTTTTTACATGGGTGGAAGTCTCTTTCAAAGCTCATCGTCGTGCAAATACCCTGATTCAGTCGAAGAGGTAACTGCGCGTTTTCACATGGCTGGAAGGCACTTTCAAAGCTGATCGTGGCGCAAATGCCCTGCTTTAGTCGGAGGGGTAACTGCGCGTTTTTACACGGCTGGAAGGCACTTTCAAAGCTGATCGCGGCGCAAATGCCCTGCTTCATTCGGAGGGGTAACTGCGCGTTTTTACATGGGTGGAAGTCTCTTTCAAAGCTCATCGTCATGCAAATGCCCTGATTCAGTCGAAGAGGTAACTGCGCGTTTTCTCATGGCTGGAAGGCACTTTCAAAGCTGATCGTGGCACAGTTGTTCTGCCTCACTCAAAGGGGTAACTGCTCGTTTTTACATGGGTGGAAGACACTTTCAAAGCTGATCGCGGCGCAAATGTCCTGCTTCAGTCGGAGGGGTAACTGCGCGTTTTTACATAGCTGCAGAGCACCTTTCAAAGCTCATCGTCGTGCAAATGCCCTGATTCAGTCGAAGAGGTAACTGCGCGTTTTCTCATGGCTGGAAGGCACTTTCAAAGCTGATCGTGGCACAGTTGTCCTGCTTCAGTCGAAGGGGTAACTGCGCGTTTTTACATGGGTGGAAGTCTCTTTCAAAGCTCATCGTCGTGCAAATGCCCTGATTCAGTCGAAGAGGTAACTGCGCGTTTTCTCATGGCTGGAAGGCACTTTCAAAGCTGATCGTGGCACAGTTGTTCTGCCTCAGTCAAAGGGGTAACTGCTCGTTTTTACATGGGTGGAAGACACTTTCAAAGCTGATCGTGGCGCAAATTCCCTGCTTCATTCGGAGGGGTAACTGCGCGTTTTTACATGGGTGGAAGTCTCTTTCAAAGCTGATCGTGGCGCAAATGCCCTGCTTTAGTCGGAGGGGTAACTGCGCGTTTTTACACGGCTGGAAGGCACTTGCAAAGCTGGTCGTGGCACAGTTGTTCTGCCTCAGTCAAAGGGGTAACTGCTCGTTTTTACATGGGTGGAAGATACTTTCAAAGCTGATCGCGGCGCAAATGCCCTGCTTCATTCGGAGGGGTAACTGCGCGTTTTTACATGGGTGGAAGTACCTTTCAAAGCTCATCGTCGTGCAAATGCCCTGATTCAGTCGAAGAGGTAACTGCGCGTTTTCTCATGGCTGGAAGGCACTTTCAAAGCTGATCGTGGCGCAAATGCCCTGCTTTAGTCGGAGGGGTAACTGCGCGTTTTTACACGGCTGGAAGGCACTTTCAAAGCTGATCGTGGCACAGTTGTTCTGCCTCAATCAAAGGGGTAACTGCTCGTTTTTACATGGGTGGAAGACACTTTCAAAGCTGATCGCGGCGCAAATGCCCTGCTTCATTCGGTGGGGTAACTGCGCGTTTTTACATGGGTGGAAGTCTCTTTCAAAGCTCATCGTCGTGCAAATACCCTGATTCAGTCGAAGAGGTAACTGCGCGTTTTCACATGGCTGGAAGGCACTTTCAAAGCTGATCGTGGCGCAAATGCCCTGCTTTAGTCGGAGGGGTAACTGCGCGTTTTTACACGGCTGGAAGGCACTTTCAAAGCTGATCGCGGCGCAAATGCCCTGCTTCATTCGGAGGGGTAACTGCGCGTTTTTACATGGGTGGAAGTCTCTTTCAAAGCTCATCGTCATGCAAATGCCCTGATTCAGTCGAAGAGGTAACTGCGCGTTTTCTCATGGCTGGAAGGCACTTTCAAAGCTGATCGTGGCACAGTTGTTCCCTCTCACTCAAAGGGGTAACTGCTCGTTTTTACATGGGTGGAAGACACTTTCAAAGCTGATCGCGGCGCAAATGTCCTGCTTCAGTCGGAGGGGTAACTGCGCGTTTTCTCATGGCTGGAAGGCACTTTCAAAGCTGATCGTGGCACAGTTGTTCTGCCTCAGTCAAAGGGGTAACTGCTCGTTTTTACATGGGTGGAAGACACTTTCAAAGCTGATCGTGGCGCAAATGCCCTGCTTTATTCGGAGGGGTAACTGCGCGTTTTTACATGGGTGGAAGTCTCTTTCAAAGCTCATCGTCGTGCAAATGCCCTGATTCAGTCGAAGAGGTAACTGCGCGTTTTCTCATGGCTGGAAGGCACTTTCAAAGCTGATCGTGGCGCAGTTGTCCTGCTTCAGTCGAAGGGGTAACTGCGCGTTTTTACATGGGTGGAAGACACTTTCAAAGCTGATCGCGGCGCAAATGTCCTGCTTCAGTCGGAGGGGTAACTGCGCGTTTTTACATAGCTGCAGAGCACCTTTCAATGCTCATCGTCGTGCAAACGCCCTGCTTCAGTCGAAGAGGTAACTGCGCGTTTTCTCATGGCTGGAAGGCACTTTCAAAGCTGATCGTGGCGCAGTTGTCCTGCTTCAGTTGAAGGGGTAACTGCGCGTTTTTACATGGGTGGAAGTCTCTTTCAAAGCTCATCGTCGTGCAAATGCCCTGATTCAGTCGAAGAGGTAACTGCGCGTTTTCTCATGGCTGGAAGGCACTTTCAAAGCTGATCGTGGCACAGTTCTGCCTCAGTCAAAGGGGTAACTGCTCGTTTTTACATGGGTGGAAGACACTTTCAAAGCTGATCGCGGCGCAAATGTCCTGCTTCAGTCGGAGGGGTAACTGCGCGTTTTACATGGGTGGAAGTCTCTTTCAAAGCTCATCGTCGTGCAAATGCCCTGATTCAGTCGAAGAGGTAACTGCGCGTTTTTACATGGGTGGAAGACACTTTCAAAGCTGATCGTGGCGCAAATGCCCTGCTTCATTCGGAGGGGTAACTGCGCGTTTTTACATGGGTGGAAGTCTCTTTCAAAGCTCATCGTCGTGCAAATGCCCTGATTCAGTCGAAGAGGTAACTGCGCGTTTTTACATGGGTGGAAGACACTTTCAAAGCTGATCGCGGCGCAAATGTCCTGCTTCAGTCGGAGGGGTAACTTCGCGTTTTTACATAGCTGCAGAGCACCTTTCAATGCTCATCGTCGTGCAAACCCCCTGCTTCAGTCGAAGAGGTAACTGCGCGTTTTCTCATGGCTGGAAGGCACTTTCAAAGCTGATCGTGGCGCAGTTCTCCTGCTTCAGTCGAAGGGGTAACTGCGCGTTTTTACATGGGTGGAAGTCTCTTTCAAAGCTCATCGTCGTGCAAATGCCCTGATTCAGTCGAAGAGGTAACTGCGCGTTTTCTCATGGCTGGAAGGCACTTTCAAAGCTGATCGTGGCACAGTTGTTCTGCCTCAGTCAAAGGGGTAACTGCTCGTTTTTACATGGGTGGAAGACACTTTCAAAGCTGATCGCGGCGCAAATGTCCTGCTTCAGTCGGAGGGGTAACTGCGCGTTTTTACATAGCTGCAGAGCACCTTTCAATGCTCATCGTCGTGCAAACGCCCTGCTTCAGTCGAAGAGGTAACTGCGCGTTTTCTCATGGCTGGAAGGCACTTTCAAAGCTGATCGTGGCGCAGTTGTCCTGCTTCAGTCGAAGGGGTAACTGCGCGTTTTTACATGGGTGGAAGACACTTTAAAAGCTGATCGTGGCGCAAGTGCCCTGCTTCATTCGGAGGGGTAACTGTGCGTTTTTACATGGGTGGAAGTCTCTTTCAAAGCTCATCGTCGTGCAAATGCCCTGATTCAGTCGAAGAGGTAACTGCGCGTTTTCTCATGGCTGGAAGGCACTTTCAAAGCTGATCGTGGCGCAGTTGTCCTGCTTCAGTCGAAGGGGTAACTGCGCGTTTTTACATGGGTGGAAGACACTTTCAAAGCTGATCGCGGCGCAAATGTCCTGCTTCAGTCGGAGGGGTAACTGCGCGTTTTTACATAGCTGCAGAGCACCTTTCAATGCTCATCGTCGTGCAAACGCCCTGCTTCAGTCGAAGAGGTAACTGCGCCTTTTCTCATGGCTGGAAGGCACTTTCAAAGCTGATCGTGGCGCAGTTGTCCTGCTTCAGTCGAAGGGGTAACTGCGCGTTTTTACATGGGTGGAAGACACTTTTAAAGCTGATCGTGGCGCAAATGCCCTGCTTCATTCGGAGGGGTAACTGCGCGTTTTTACATGGGTGGAAGTCTCTTTCAAAGCTCATCGTCGTGCAAATGCCCTGCTTCAGTCGAAGAGGTAACTGCGCGTTTTCTCATGGCTGGAAGGCACTTTAAAAGCTGATCGCGGCGCAAATGTCCGTCATCAGTCGAAATGGTAACTGCGCGTTTTTACATGGCTTGAGTGCACTTTTCTATGGCGCCACATTGGCAAACTTCTATGGCGCGACATTGGCACAATCCCGAAAATCGGCAAGAGCGCCTCTATAGACTTGACGCCGGTTTACAATCCCGGCATCCATTTCGGTTGCGCAGAGGCCAGGAAACACTCATTCATCGATTACGGCTGGGTGTGGCATGCACCCACCGATACCTTCGCAAGATTGGACAAGTACAAGACGCTGACTGTAGCGTCTGTCACACTCCCGAGACAATAGCTCACGTACTTTGCGTGTGCCCTCAATATGCGGCCGAACGAAGAACACTCAAATCTACTGTTGACTGCTTGGAATCCCGCCCCTTTTCGGAAGAGAAGCTTTTGGGCGCGTGGAGGAGTGTTGACTGTGCCCAACGTGCCATAAGATCACTTTTCAACTTTCTAAGTGAGAGTGGTTTATACGATCGCCTCTAGAACCTGTGAGACGTGCAGTCAGTGCGATTTCCGCAATAACTTTTTGTGACAAGATTACTTTTTGCGTGGACAAGATTATTCTTGCGTCTATTGCGTCTACAGTGCGCATCCGCATATTGGACAACGTGTATATAGTAGCTCACTGTACCATAACATAATCACCCGCCACCTACCTTTCCCCGTATTTCCCACTTCCCTTTTCCCCAGTGAGGAGTAGCAGGCTAGAGACACGCTCTCCAGGCGGACCTCTCCTCCTTTCTCTTCATCAAAATCTACTCCTCATGTGCTAGGGTGTGTAGCAGAATGTGCAGGTCAGGTCGCAATAGTTCAGGTTGATTTGGAAAAAGCATTTGACAAAATTAATCACTACTTCTTGCTTCGTGTGTTAGAGCACATAACCATTCGGTCTCTTTTATTTAAAGGCATCACCATCTGTTATGCTGATGGCACAACAAGGCTAATAGTTATTGGTTGTCTATCCGAGTCTGTCTACCTCAGGGCATCGGTAAGGCAAGGTTGCCTCTTGTCCCCTCTGTTATTGGCTTTGTACTTGGAACCACTTCGCGTACGCATTCTGAAGGATCATACTTTCACTGGTTAGAATTGTTATCCAGGGAGGTACGGGTATTTACCTATGCAGATGAGATAGACTTCTTCTGTGCTGACATGAAAAGTGTACAGAATGCCCTTGCCCTAAGGCAACAGTTTTGCTCAGCTTCTGGTGCAGCAGTAAACTTTGAAAAGTGTTCAGGGTTTTGGCTCGGTCGGCCACAACTTCCAGCGCTTCCGCAGTGATACGCTCGGGTTTTTAAAGATACCACGTGAATTTTCACGACTGTGTGTCAAAAATCTCTTTTGGGAAAAGTGTCACGCTATGTGTAGAGAGTCGAGATAGGCATCAATCGAAAGCTGATTCTCCGGACTACATACGCTGTAGCGGCTTTTACGATAGCAGCCGTAGTTTTTCTTATTCCAGCGACCGTCTTTGTCTCGAAAATCGAGTACAAATTTTCGTCGTTTCTATAGGCTTCCATTGATGAATCTTTAACCGCTCTGGGAACAATATTCTTACTTTCCACAGCATAATCACTATATTTATCTCGTGTGGATTGTGTTCTAGAACATGTCTGTGCACCTTCCTTTTTCAATAATCGACCAGCGCTTTTAATTATATGCGAAAAATTTGCTCGTTTCATTGAAAAACGCTAGCTTCGCGCCGCGGCAGCTTGGGGCGTTAGTTGGTACGTGTCCAGAAAAGCTGGATATGACCGCTCGCCAACAAAACGCCGCGTGCCAAGCAAATCTTCAACACGGTCGCCGACCCGCGAATCGGGTGCCTTTCGCTGCAGCGGACCGAGTTCACGAATGGATTTACTATCAGCCCGTTCGGTTTCTTTTGTACTGTTTGTGAACGCCTGTGGTTTATGGCGGATTTGCTCAGTGCTCCGGTGCGTGCAATGCAGTGCATGCGGGGGATGTTTCCCGGTCACGAGTCGTTCGACAACTTTCGCTTGTGCGGCAATTGTTCAAGATCCCTGCGCAGTGGTAGTGTGCCGCTGATGGCTACTTTCAACTTAATACTTTACGTACAATAAACATGTAGCAGCTTCTGTGAAGACACGTTTCACTTTAGTGCTCGACCGATTCCTATGAAAGAGGGATCAACCCTATTTTTTTGCTTAGGGTTCACTCAGACTCAGACTCACCGAAATTCCGCTCAGCCGCGTTTGCTGCCACTCAAACTCACCAGAATTACGGGGCTCACTCGGACTCATCCGAGTGAGCGTTCTTGCGGACTCATCCACAAGAACGAGACTCAGACATGTTTACTTGGCCTGCAGACTCTCACAAACTCAGATTTTCTCGTGAATTGAACACATCAATTATTAAAAGAGTTACATGCGAGACTAATATATTGCGCATGTATAGATAGATTATAAATACTAAATATTTAGAAATAAAGTATGCACAAAATGCAGCACCTTGCTGCATTTTGGCAAAGCTCTCATTTCTACCACCTGTATTGTTATTACAAACGAAATAATGCAACATGTTTTTAATATTCTTTTTCACGGGCCTGTGAATAGTTGTTTACGAGATTTTGAGAAAAATTTACGATGTTTTTTTTATTTTCATTTTTAAATAGCGTTCATTTTTGTCAAAACTTCAAGTTTGAGGCGAATTGTAGAAATGGTAATTTGTGATACAGCAAGAATATTCAGCACAATTGTTGAATAGGTTAAGGACTCGCAGTCCAGCAAATTTCAAAAGGCTACATGTATTGGTTTAGTTGATGAAAAATCGTAAATATAGCAACTTTTTAAGACTGTAGCAAATTAAGCAATTTTTTTAAAAACACTTCTGTTTTGCACGGAAGCCTGAAACAGTGCTAGCTGACCCTTCTTTACGTCTAGGTTTTACACACAAGAATGTATTCTTTGTAGCTCTAACATAATGTATTTCACATCGTTGTGAATTTGTGAAGATGCCTTGCGCATTAAATAGGCACCTCCACACTGAAGAATCTCGTTATTTTTTTCCTCCTAAAATATTGATTTGGCAAAAAAGCCACATTCACTTTAGTGCTACCTAGTGATACGCGCATAAAATATAAAATATTCAATGAAATCTAAAATATGAAATTTTTGACCCGTGTTGATCTCTCGTGGAATCACCCATCCATGTCATTAATCAGGTAATCAAGAAATCCGCAGAGTACAAACAGCCTCTCTAATGGCTTTCATAGATTACGAAAAGGCATTTGAAGCAGTATAGATACCAGAAGTAATAGAAGCATTACGTAATCAAGGAATACGGGCCGCTTACGTAAATATCTTGAAAAATGTCTACAGAGATTTCACAGCTACCTTAATACTACACAAGAAAAGTAGGAAGATACCTTTAAAGAAAGGGGTCAGGCAAGGAGACGTAATCTTTGCAATGCCATTCACTGCGTGCTTGGAAGACAGTATTCAAGCTATTAAACTGGGAATGCTTAGGAGTAAGGATCGACGGCGAATATCTCAGCAACCTTAGGTTTGCAGATAGTTTTCAGCTACACTGGAGACGAGTTACAACAAATGACTGAGAACCTTAACAGAGAGAGTGTAAGAGTGGAGTTGAAGATTCATATGCAGAAGACCAAGGTAATTATGAATAGCCGGGCAAGGGAACAAGAGTTAGGGATCGCCAGTCAGCCTCTAGAGTCTGTGAAAGAGTACGTTTACCTAGGTCAATTAATCACAGGGAACCCTGACCATGAGAAAAAAATTCACAGAAGAATAAAAATGGGTTAGAGCGCCTACGGCAGACATTGTCAGCTCCTGGAAGCTTACCATTATTATTGCAGAGGAAGATGTACAATCAGTGCCTTTTACCGCTGCTGACACATACAGGGTAGAAACTTGGAGACTGACAAAGAAGCTTGAGAGCAAGTTAGGAACCGCGCCAAGAGCGATGGAAGAAAACTAGGCATAACGTTAACAGACAGAAAGAGAGTGGTTTGGATCAGAGAGCGAAGGGGTATAGCCGATATTCTAACTGATATTCAGATACAAAAATGGAGCTAGGCAGCAGGGGCGTAGCTAGAAGGGGAGGGGCTTAGCCCCCCCCCCTCTCCCGAATTTTTTTCGTGCTGTCATGCACCGCCGACCAAAACAATCCTCGGCACCGCAAATCATGCTCGATTTTGTCTAGCATGACCTTTTCACGCTCGAAAACACATTTTAGCGCAAACATGGCGAAATCGGGCTGGATTTCGCGGCAACGCCCATGCACTGGGAGTCGCATATCGTAGCGCCAAGGAGCTCCATCCGAGCACAAAGTTTCAAAGGCCTTTGGATGACGAGCGGGCTCGTCGCGGCATCTCGCAGATGCCACGGAATCTACGTAAAACATGCATTTCAATTCTGAAACTTTATGGGTACAAATTTCTCATAAACTTTTGAAGCGAAAACTGGACTGACATTTCCAAGTTCGTGCTTTAGATTTTCAATTTCCGAACCTTGTGGGTTTAATGTTGTTATAAACATTTGACGCCAAAGGTGCATTGACATTTCCAATGTCGTACATCGGACCATACAACGAGAGAAGCCAAATCAATACACTATCAGAAAAGTTGACAAAGCTCGCAGTGAGGACCGATGAAACGAACCGTTGTGGTGGTCCATTTGTGCCGTCATGTCACATAAAAGAATATAAACTTTTTTTTTCACCTGCGCCAAAGCACCCATGTCCAGGCACTAAAGCCAGCAAAGGTATTTTTCTACTTGGACTTCTATTCGCGAGGACACATTGAGCCTCTTCTTTTTCTTTTTTGTTCTCGATTACCGTGGGCTGGCGAACAAGCCAAAGCGCATGCGTTTTTCTTGGGCTGCATGGACCACCGCGCGGCGCACTTCGATGCGCGTTCGTTTTTCTCTGGCCGAGTGGGTTTTCGCCTCGCAGAGTTTTGGACGCTTCCTGGCTAGTAGACGAGAAAAAGAAACAATGCGTGGTCGCTCGCCGCCATCACTACGGGGATTCGACAGATTGCAACGCGTTCACTTGAGCGCAACCTCTCCGGAAAATTTTATCTCGCCGGTGTAGGATACCGAGCAGTATGCGTATGGTTTTTGTGAACCATACGTCTCATGTTTTCTTCGATATTCCTTCGGTAGCCACACTAGATGCCCAAAGTAGGAATTCGATTCTGTCCAACATACTCTCCTTTGAGTTATTTCATCTCCGGCGCCCAACAACCCAACAACAACAAAAAAAGACATTGTTGCGGCGCAGCGAATTGTCGCATAATGAAAGTTCGATTTTATCACTTCTGTTTATCGGAAAGTAATGGGCCACGGGACGCTTCAGTTGCCGGATACTCTTATTATATTATTGTGATAGAAGTTATGTGGACACTCCAGGCGCATTTTTCCCGTCGCTGTCGCACTCATGTTCCGTATAAAGTCCAGGGGTGGTACGATCTTGATCCCGCGCCGCATGCTGTATGTGCAAGTGAAACCGTAAGGGGGAGGGGGGCATGGGTAAGCCAACGATGGAGGCCCATTAGATTGTAGCCAACATGCGTTCCTTTGCGTTATTTCATTTCGTTGCTCCCCCCCCCCCCGCCCCCTCCCTTAAAAAGAAAAAGACTGTCGCGGCGCAGCGAATTCTCGCATGGTGAAAGTTCGATTTTATTACTTCTTTTGCGGAAAGTAATGGGCCACGGGACGCTTCAGTTGCCGGATACTCTCATTATATTATTGCGGCAGCAGTTATATGTACATTCCAGGCGCATTGCTGCCGTCGTCGTCGCCCTCATGTTCCGTATAAAGTCCAGGGTGGTAACATCGTGACCGCGCGCCGCATGCTGTACGTGCGATTGAAAGCGTAAAGGGGGGGGGGGGCAGGGGTGAGGCTGACGATGGTGGCTGTCTTGTGTGCCCAAGGGAGAAAATCGGCGAGGAAGCGCGCAGCCTTCCGTCGCGCGCCATACATCGGGGGAGTGGAGGGAGGGGAGGGGTGCCTTAGGGTACTGTGATCTGTGAATCTGTGGTTGCGCAACATGTTTATTTGCCTTGTTTGACGCATCATATATAGTGACTTTTTACTTATACGTACATTTAAATATCTTGTTGCGAGGTTTTGTGTATATATACGTGCAGTGAACTTCTTTTCCAGTGACACTCCTTTGCCCTTTATCAAGCTGTATCTTCGCATTTGTATATTCCATTGCATCTTCGCATTTCTATTGTACGCGGGGGAGTCAAATGAAAGTGAGCCAACCCACCCCGCGCAATAATGGTTCGGTTCATTATCTGCGAGGCATGCACGTGGCACAGAGGCATCTCTCATTTACAAAAGTGACACGCAGGTGTGTTGATCACGGTTCTTTAATGCTCTCATACACTGGGTTGAACATAGTTGAGTGACATAATGGACACTCCAAAAGTTGAACAGCGTGGTGTCGTGAGGTTTTTGACAGATGAAGATGTTTCCCAAAAAAGAAATTAGTCGCCGTATGGCTGCCGTGTACGTTCAACATTGCATTTCACTGGCCACTGTGAAGCGTTGGAGGAAACGGTTCAAAGAAGGACGTGAAAGTTGCAAAGACGATCCAAGACTGGGCCAAAGCCACCATGCAATCGCACCATCGCAATTGCAAAGGCTGGTTGGACAAGAACGGAGGAGAAGCATCGATGAACTGGCATAGCTAGTGAACATCTGTCACGGTTCGGTTCACGCCATAATTCATGAACATCTCGGTTATCCACCCTTGTTTGCGCAATGGATGCCCAAGAATTTGAACCACCGCTAGAAGACGGAGACCTTCGGCACTGCCTTGACTCATCTAATCCGGTATCGCGATGAGGATGAGGGATTTTCGTCTGCAATTGAGACTGGGGACGAATCATGGTGCCACTACTAAGAGCCTGAAACACGACGGCAACGCTTACAGTGGAAACATTTGAATTCACCACCCCCAAGAAAACGAAGTGCCGTCATTTTTGCTGGAAAGATGTTATTTACTTTTTTTTTCGATCGTCAGCGGCCATTATTGATCGAATTTGCTAAACCTGGAGAGACTATCAATCGTTTCCGATATTGTAAAACGTCGGGTCGGCTGCATGTCGCAATCAAGAACAAACGACGTGGGAAATTGAGGAAGGGGGTCATCTTGCTCCACGAAAGTGCCCGTCGCCACGTCGCTGATGTGGTTAATAAAGAACTGGCAATGTTCAAGTGGGAAACGCTGCAACATCCGCCATACAGCCCAGACCTGTCGCCTTACGACTTTCAAATTTTGCAGCATCTTAAAAAACAGCTGAAGGGAAGCAGATTCATGTCATATGATGACGTGAAAGAGTCAGCTACAGTCTTTTTGAAGCAGCAAACCAAGAAGTGTATCAGACGGGAATCACGCGACTCGTTAGTCAGTGGGACAAATGTCTAAATGCTCATGGAGACTACTTTTAAATAAAGTGCTCCATTTGTCATATATTTGCATTGGCTCACTTTCATTTCAGTCGCTCTCGTATATTTTGCAGAACTCCTGCATTCTATATGTGCTCTCTGTTGCGACTATAATTTCGGAGCAATTACAATACACGACCGGTAACAGCTTCTTCTGCTCAATACATGCTAACAAAGGACAGCGACATTGAGATTTTTCCCTGGTCGTTGCATATGTACAAAAACCTAAACAAGGTTGTTGAAAGATAGAGAGAGAGAGAGAGAGAGCTGCAAATGAGAGAAAGTCAGGGAGGCTAACAGATGTTTTATTAACATATTTGCCCTCAACTTGTTCATTTCATGGCCTTTACATTTTTAATAACAGCGGCATGCACTGCTTTGCTGGTTTCAACATCATATAATTCTAAAGTTCGTGTGATATTTGCTTTACTTAATAAATATGCTGAGAATATGGAAGTATTGATATGAGTTATTTCGGGGACAATTTTTGAGACATAAGAGTACATTCTTTTATGAAAAAATACTTATTTGACTTGTCTTGACAGTGCGTGGCGTTCAAAATTTGTTTGCAGCATTTTTGGCAATGGCAACGCAGTTATTATGAATGTTCAATGTATTTGATCTCTTGACAATTTCTATAAGGAGGAGGCTGAGCTGCAAAGTGAGCCCTCCCCCCCCCCCCCTCCTCCCGAATGAAATTTCTGGCTACGCCACTGCTGGGCAGGCCATATAATGTGTAGGTTAGATAAACGGTGGACCGTTAGGGTTACAGAATGGGTGCCAGGAGAAGGGAAGCGCAGTCGAGGGCGGCAGAAGACTAGGCGGGGCGATGAAATTAAGAAATTGGCGGGCGCTAGTTGGAACCGGTTGGCGCAGGACAGGGGTAATTGGAGATCGCAGGGAGATGCCTTCGTGCTGCAGTGGACTGAAAATAGGCTGATGATGACATGCAATTAACAGCAAATTAATTCTGCATTGTAGCTGTACATCATACATTTATATATGCAATTTACGTATAAGCCATGGAACTGTCAGCGCCAACATGTGCCCTTAGGGCGTGTACTACTGAAGGCGAAGAGCTCGGCGTCTCGACGATGAAGATAAAATGGGCGAAATGCGAGCTCACGGGTAATTTAGCACGAGGTCGACGGCGACGATCATGACCAACGGAAGAGCAAATGGACTTACCAGGTGTGCGGAAAATGACTGCAATCACGGTGGTTAAGCAGTGCGTGGCAGGACGACGGCCATGATGGCGATATAGGCACGCAATGAGCCCGAAGTAGGAGCGGTGAGGCATCGCGACCGTTTTCCCGCACTTAACGCCGTGTGTATATATATATATAAGCCCGTGGGGCGGCCGAGGAAAGCGCTATACACTGCCATCAGCTATGTCCATATGTCCGCTGACCGAACAGTGATTTCTATCGACTCTTTTCACAGCAATACCGTGGGCGTTGCCATGTTTTGCCACGGGGTGACGCGTGCATTGCTTGCCTCGGCTGCCGCCGTTGCCTCCGTGTTTACAATAAATGTGCATGACTCCGGGGCGGCTCAGCGAACATCTGTTTCAGTGGATATCATTGACGGTGACTTGGTGGATGACACGAAGCTTTGGTCACATCTTCAAAGGACCAATGCGCGCTTTAATAACCCAATACCCCTTGTCCAAACCGAGCAAGCAGCGTACACGGCGCTTGTGCTAATAGCGGGGCTGCAGATGTATTCCAAGCTGTCCAAGCTTTCCGCTTGTGAATTAAGCATGGATCAATGTGTTTTCGTATTCGTTATTTTTTGGCAAACACTTTGAAGCAGCGGCTTGTCCAGCTTCTGACTCGGTAAAGTTCCTCGGTGCGGTCGCTATCTGATTCTTTACGTTCTGCCTAATTGCTCGCAGCTGAGCGCAGTTGTGATAGATTTGTTCTTTCCGCTCACAAGGCTTGGAACGTAGGTGTTCTGTACTTTGTAATAGCTTGTGGCGAATACGTATTATCGCCAGTCACTCGCTCACTCTGTAAACCGTCGCTAAACATTCAGCTTCGAACATTCGTGCGCTCTCGATGCAGTCGCCGGCACTCATGCTTCGGCGCATTGATTTAAGTGTGGGCATATTCACTTACTTGTGACATATGGGCGATGAGCAGGCGTAAGTTTGAATGTGAGTTGCGGTGCATGTGTGTAGATAACGTGGGAGAAACTTACTATGCCAGAAAGCTGCGCTACTCTCTTTCTCGCTGTGTAACTAGCGGTACTCACGCTTGCCGACGTTCCGTGGTAGAAATTCTTTCTTTGGAGGTTAGCGATACAACGCTGGTGGATGAGGGATTTTTTTTTTATTCTCGAGAAAAACCATGCATCACGAAGGGCGGCCGGCAACACAGGCAGTCCTTATGTAGTGTTACGACACCCCCAACCGGTGCCAGCAGTGTTACGAACTTGTACCGCTGCACCACGATTACGGCTTTGTGGTCCCGTAGCGCTCGTCACCCGTTTCGTGACAGAGCGTTGGTAGCGAAGACTCCGAGCCTGGCGTCGATGAGAATAACAAAAGGGACTTTATACATTATATACAGGTTATCATACAGGACATGAACGGGTCGGCACTGGGGCCGAGTGCTCACAACAAACGCGACTGTTCTCGCACGACGACGTCCGGCGAAAACGCGTGACACATCTCACCCCAGTCGGGAGCGACACTCTCTCCCGGTGGGTCGGCGGATCCTGTTTTTCAGGCAGCGCGTTGCTGCTTTTATAATCCCCGAGGAACCATTGTCACTCCAACGGCCCAATACAAAGTCAGCACACGACGGTCGTCCGAGGGGTCCAACCAGCGACCGCGCTGGCCACCCGGTTCAAAGTTCGCGCGCGCGGTGACCTCCAGGCAAGGGAGGTGCGGCGCCGGGCTGTCTGGCACACGCCGACACGTCCAAACGTGCGGCTCGCCGAGGCTTCTCCCGCAGCAGGACACCGCTGCCTGACGGCTCAGCATCTTGACTTGTGAAGGGAGAATTAGGGCGCTCGCAGGATAGATTCCGCATCTTGCAGATTCGGAATCCGGGCTTGTGGTAATGGCACAACAGTAGCAGCGGTCCATGGACTTCGTCACACAGATTCATTCCATTCCTTAATATTCTAGTCAGTGTTTTCTTTTTTTTTGCAGCCAACTGCAATACACGTATTCCCTCTAGCGCTACACATTTTGCAGCATGAATGGAGCACAGTGCGTCAGCGAACACCCATTTGCATTTCCGACAGCTAATTGCAGAGGCGAAGGGCAGATGTGATAATGGTTTCATAATCGTATGCTTTCGCAGCGGCAGCGTGCGGCACACCGCCGAAAGCGTTTCTCGTTCCTGTAGCACCAACTACTCCGCGAAAAGGGTAAATAGACCGCTTACAGCCGTTAGTTTCCGCAGCGCAAAAGGGATGGCGCTACCGGTTCCGACGCCATATGACGCCTTCTGTGCGCACCCGAGTGCCTTCCGCATACTTGCAAACTCTCCCGATTTTTTTCGTAAAGCTTATGAATTTGGGCTCGCTTTACGATTTCACCATTGTTGTGTGAAGTTTTAGGAAAAAAATTATTTGCGAAAATATTCGCACGTCGGTCTCCGTGTCTTCCGTTTCACGCCTTCTGATCAGAGTGACTAACCGAACTGGAAACCTAACTGAAGACCGCTATGTTGCACGAAACTGAACCGGAACTCCCACCGATATTTTTGAAACGTGCCTGAAACACAACCGAACCTAAAAAAATATTATTGTAATATTTGCTGGTCCGGGACGAAATGGTTCAAGCATATAAGGCGATAACGAGTGCTCAATAGTTTACACGATTCGTCGAATAGCTACTTATTTCATCGGCACACGCTATTAACAGATTGTTACGACTCACGAGTGGCGTTGTGTGCGAGACTGAGTACCGACGATTTGTATCTACTGCTAACTACGAGACGATGGCCATTCTGAATCCGGCCATGCCAGTTGTGATTCGAGGCTTAAAAGTTTCTTCAGGGGCTCTTCGGAATCAACATTTCTGGCGATGCTCCCAGTTCGGCCGCTTGGTCAACTTTTTACTAAAAGTAGATAAGCTACATTTCAGAAAAACATGCTATGGGATTGTCATACCGATAGCTTATCGTCCAATTATCCAAAGTTATTGGTTTGATCAGCAAATATTACCTGTGATACAGAAATTCACGCCATACCACACGCTTTTCTTTTCTAACCTGCGTCACTGCCACTTAATCTGAAGAAACGCCACTAAGAAATCAGTCAATAGCTTAGCAGTCCTGCAAAAAATACACTGCGTGTGATAGCAAACCTAATTCTCATATAATGCACTTACTTTCCATTTTCTTTAGAAATAGAGAATCACAAAACTTACTTCTCTTTACGGATACCAGCTTCTCGTAGCACGTGAACCAGAAATTCATAAATATAGCCGATCGTTACACATCCTTGGAAGCCTGCAGGTAAACACCACGAACATTGGTATGCTCCTGCACAATGCTCCAACTATCGATTGCAAACGTTATAATATATTATTTCATCTATTCTGAACACACACAAGTTAACAAAGTAAGGATTACGCACCTTACCGTGGTATAAAATACATTAAATTTTGCTGTTGTAGATCACAGCGTGTTGTATTGCACACTCTAAAAACAAAGAGAGTTCTGGACACTCTCTTTGAGGGACTATCTGCTTGTTCCATATTTCACTCTCTTTTCCAGAATAGATCGACCCTCTTTGAGAGAGAGTAGGTCAACTCCTCCTGACAGAGTTTTGTTGCTCCACCGCAAGGGAGTGCTAGTACTCTTCCGCAGAGTGCTAATACTCTCACCACAGGGAGTGCTAGTACTCTTCCACAGAGTGCTAATACTCTCCCCACAGGGGTAATAGTACTTCCGCAGACCGAGTGCTTCTAATCCTCCAAACCGAGTACTTCTACTCCTCCAAGCCGAGTGTTTCTACTCTCCCTAACAGAGTTCTTGTACTCCTTCAGGACAGAGTGCTAGTACTCTTCCCAATAGTGTGAAGGCGCGATGTAGATCCATGGTCACATTTAAAGGGATTCGCAACACTTAGAAGTGGGGAATATTTGATTCCTTCATAAACAGCTTCTGCACTTATGCTTGGTGAATTTTATGTAATCTGTAGTCGCCGAGTTACTCCAATGAAACATTTTCTCTCTTAAAAAGTCAAAAGTTTTATAGATCAGCCACAAGACAAACTGAATAATAATTTGAGAAAGATACTGACAAACACATAAAATCAGATTACAACGATGCCCATGAACTTTAGAACACAGCTTGTAATAAACAAGCATATTCTCTAAAGTTTCACCGCTATTACAGTGTAGAAATATCCTTTAATTTCAATTGGCTCCTTCTTTTCAAAAATAAAGTATACAATGGAAAGTTAAACATAGAACAAACGTGTGCAAACTCACAAGGTATTGACACTATGATCGAAGAGAAATATGCGCCACATTACTGGCCAGCAAACGCATTTATGGCACAACATGTGTGCGCTTATATGGCAGAGGTTACCAGATGAGCTGCTAAGCACGGGGCTGGTAATGTAGATAAATTGTGCAAAAAACTTTTTTGTGTGCCATATTCTTCGACAGCAGCTTATTTGATAACGTCCTGTACACCGTATGGACGTTCCTGACCGAGAGTACAGCGCATTTAGAAATGTGTTGTAAATTCTCATGTGAGGCCGCAGGTCTAGCTAGCTTTGCTTATATTTCTTATAAAGTTATTCATGTATGGGCTGCACCCCATTGTTTCTAAGTGCGTCTTGTGGTTCTGCAGCAATATCCTGCCCGGTCTCAAACCGGCGCAGAAGCGTATTATATTTCCTATTTGGTTGGCCTCCTCGCGAAAGTAGTTTCCTGGTGCTGTTGGGATTCATCCGTTAAACTTTCTCACAAATAAATAAAATTAAATTTACAATATTAGCTAGTGTGTAGAAAATGAGTATAAAACTACAAGGAGCATTGGCATTAAAATCTTGCGCATCACATTTCTTGTCATATATGGTAGCTTTTCATTTCCATTACGGTAAGAATGCTATACTTCTGAGGAGCAGCTTGCATAATTGCATGATCAATCATTGTGACTCGTTGAATATGCACTCTAACTAAAGTATAGCATAGCTTCAGATGTGAACCAAAAATGATATATGATGAATATGATGCATCAAAGGGGACATAAGCATAAGTACAGGTAGGGAAGTGCACGAAAAAGACAAAGAAGCAGAACATAATTTGAGAATGGCACCATCCTGTTTTACATATCCCTTCCATGCACATGGATTTTGCATGCGACTATGCATATACTTGTACAATGAACGAACTACCTGAAACCAAAGCTTTTTTCCTACTGAAGTGGTTAAGATGCGCTAAAGTAAGAAAAATTATAGCACTTCACAGAACCTCCGTCTCAAAACAAGTACATATGTGTCTAGGAAGATTAATACATCGCCTCACTGTGCACTCTATCTTAAGTCCAGAAGAATTGTCTACAGAAGCCATGAAACTAACGGGCTTTTGCTTAACACTATATGTTCACATCCACCAATTGATGAACAAGTGTTCTACTCAGATGCTCTCAGTTCTTTGCATAAGACGCATCTCTACCTCCACTTGCATATTTGGTTGGCAAGTAGATTGGAGAAACCACAATTTTACATTTTTAAAATAATTTTCAACTCCAAGTGACTTTCCGCCTTCTCAGACGTAAGGTGTGCACCACGGTGTACACAGTTAAAGGCCTTAATTCCTCCTTGCTTTCGCTTCGGGAGGCACGAGCGGTTCTAATGAACTGGTTTCGTGAGCATGCACGTAAACGATAATGACATCTCGAACAAGGCATTCTCTTCCCCCAATGCTTCCCGTTTCTGGAACCTAAAAGGAAGCCATAATTCTAAAATTAGGTGTAAAAAATAGATAAAAAGGAAGACATGAAAATCTGCCTGCTTCACGTCAGCATTTAAGATACAGAATCACAGTGGCTTGTATTGGAAACCTTGCATTCACATGCTGTTAAATGTAAGCTATTAAAGCTGTTAAATGTTAAATGTATGTAAGCACCTAACCAAGCATGAGCTGTTGCTTGTTCTAGTGAGCACAGGCACCGTACTCATTTCAAGTATGTATCATGTCACTCAGAAATTATGCAATTTCATTGTACCACTATTCTTTATCACGTGGATATATCTGTTGAGAGGCAAGACAAAAAGCAGTCACTTCTCACAACTAATCAGCTTTTCCTTAAACACATTTCTAACTTTTCAATGACACTTGCTCCTATGTGTTTGTCTCCCGAGCGCATACTTGATTTTGACTTTCTCATCACAGACATTACATAAATATATCATGTTAAGATGACTGCCTGGAGCATGTGAGAATTTTCATCTTGGTGTGAAATACTATATTTTGATTTTGTTTACATTTAATCAAATGATACACCTAATATGCCCACATTCTAGTTTTCTTGTCCAAATTGCGTGGCAATGTATTGTGATTCTTTGGCGTGCACTCTTCTACACTACGTGGAGTCGCGCTGGACTGGCTCTTTGACATCCTTGTGCCCTTGCAGCTGCCTTCTTGCGTTATATAAAGCGGGTGCCTGAAAAATATCGTGTGCAAAAGTCAACACGAGGACATGGTGTAAAACAACATCAAGACAGCCAAGGCCACGGCACTAAAAAAAAAGGCTTAGCTCTTAGTCTTCCTACTGAAATGCATACGAAACATCTAAATGACTGCAACAGTCAACTGCTAAACTAACTTCAATTTTTAGATTTTAACAAAAAAGAAATATCCGACAGTTCACCCTCGTTCGGCACCTATGTTAATATACGCCTACTAATACACAGAATATTGGTCATTGTCAGATGTCATAAGTCTGTCAATAGCCTGGTGTGACGCAAGCACCACTTGTGACACATCCTAAGCACGTGCCCTGTGTGCCCCCCCGCACCATCTCTGGTTGTGCCACTACTCAAGCCATAATTTGAGGGTCATATCTGCAAACATGGTGCTCAGTAGGGATGGAAATATGGTCCTCCAGTTCAATGGATTTGACTGGATGTGCCTATAAGAAAGGGCAACAATGCTTGTACGGCAAGCTTACCCACATTTCAATAATAACAAGAAAGTTCACTGCGGCCTGCATCTAAGCTTACTAAAAGGCATGAACTTATTTTCATTTATGAGGTGCGCAATGGAGTTCACTTTTGACAGACTCGACTACTGCTGCAGTTTGAAATCTAGCATTTTACATTCTTGAAGGCATTTAAAAGTTGCAGTTAGACCGCAGTTATTAGTTCATTAGATCAACTCTTTGTTTTGTGTACGACAGACGACTGGTAACGCGGGATTAAAGCAACGTTTTATTTTGGTATTTTATTTCTATACTAAAAATATTAAAGCGATGAACACATTTTGATCGGCCATGCAGTAGCAAGATGCACACGTGACGCTTGTAACCCCCAGAGAAAGAGTGATTTAGCTGTTCATATGACATAACTCTGAAACGCCAACTCATATTAGCAAATGCACAGGCATGTCCAAAACAATAAGCGTATGCAAAGCGCCCCTACAATTGTAATTCCACACAGCAGCCATTATAATCGATGCCGATGCATAACTCGCTGCTTGACAATTCACCGAGTTCGTAGTCATAATTCGCATCGTGCACGAAAACCGCAACAGGAGGCATAAAATCAGACATATAATCACACCATTTGAATACATTAGCAAAAACAGTTCAGTCTTAGGGCTAAACACCACGAGAGCAATTTAGTGCGCGACGGCGACGAGTGACGGCTTCGAGCGACAAAACGGGCCGTCGCTTGAACAGATCGCTCGGTTCTTAGAAATCTAGAATTCGTCGATCGTCGCCCGGAAGTGCTATGAGCGACTAGCCAATAGCGCGAAGCCGGAGCTGGATGTACATCACTCAGATACTACCGATTGTCGCGTGGAACGAACAAACGATTGAATTTTTATACGTGCAAGGATAAGAACCTACTGCAAGACCTTCAGAAATATTTCATGCTACTTTTTACAGCAAAACACATCAACTTAAATTATTAAAGCACGCGTCATGCTAGTTTTGACGCGTATTTGCAGTCCTCATACCGGCAACACCGGGGAGGCGTCGCTCAAAATCGTCGCTCGCACGGGGTACGACTTGTAGGTGACGAGCGAACGTGACCGCCATCTCCATCGCATCGTTTGTAGCTGTCGCGCGCAAGACCGCTTATATGGGGTTTATACATTATGCAGCATAAAACATGGATTCCTCATGTGTTTTCAGTAAGTTCAAGATAACGCGCTCAATTGACCTCTTGCAGCATGCAGCTGAATGCCTGCGGCAATGTTTCTAATAGCACTGGTGCTGCACGTAACTGCAGTGGTCGCAAATTAACCATGGGTGCGACACCGTCAAGAGCGCGGTTTATTTATAACGAAAGCATGCCGCCAGCAAAAGGACGCCTTCTGTTATGTGACTCCTTATTTCAACAGCGTTCCGTACACAGTAGACTGCCAAGCTGAATAAATTCAAACACACAAAACGTACGCTAAGCAAGCTCCGCATAGGTTAGGAATCATGGGCTGGTGAACAAAACATTTTAAGCGCCCTCTCGCCTCCTGTCTTATTGAAAATACCATGGTTCTGGCAGCGTTTACGATTTTCAAAGCGCTTTTGGATAGCGGCAAGTGATAAAATCACATGCAGTTATCGCGACGACTGGCTTTTTCCATTGACACCGAGAGACACAGCGCGCTTGCCTAGTCCGTTGTCAATCGCGTCGGCTATGCGCCGCAACGACTTCCTGGCGATAGCTTGTCATACACGCAGAATGTGCGCCTAAATTAGAATTCACTTACCGTGAAGGATTTGTTGTTTTATATCCAACGAATGATGAACTACTGTCGTGTTTTCGCGGCGACGCGAGATGGCTGACACGATCTCCCTTGAATGGGCTTTGTTGCAGCTCGCTGGACGGAACACCATTCTCCGGTGCTGTGCTGTTCCGCCATGTTGAGCGCGCGCGCGGTGGAGCAACTCCGAGTGAAAAAGGAGAGCGCTCGCTACGCGTTACTTTGAACTGTGGCTGCCTGTTCTCTTAGAAACAAAATGGTGTGTTGTTTGCTCAACGTGCGTGAGTTATACATCGCCATGTTCGGGGCCAGCCTCCTACAGTTGAAGCAGAAGATTACGCTACGTTTTGTTCTCTATTGCCGCAAGAGTAGAACGGGTATTCTACTCTCTCAGAAGGGCACAGTGAAAAGCACATTTCACTCTCTCCTTGCTGACGGAGTGAACAATGCATTTCACTCCACTCGACATTTTGTGAGAGTAAAACAGCGCTTTGAAGAGTAAATCGACCACTTCACTCCTGCGATACCCTTTCTAGTTTTTAGAGTGCATTCAGCTGTTCTCGTTAGGTAATTTATTTTTTTTGTTGTTCTATTGATACTGCCCTATAGGCTTGCAGTGTTGTGTCGCACTTGGCTGTGTGAAGTTTTTTTAGTAGCGTGTTGTTCTCGCGTATTTTCGTATATTGTTTATTTATTACAACATCATGGGTGATACCTTGAAAGCAGAATTTTTTTTCATTGCACTTTCATCCCTACGTATGTCATTTTAGTTGAATTGTATGATAGCTAGGTCTTTCTTCTTATTGCGACAGCAATTATATGGACAGTCCAGGCGCACTTCTGTCATTGCCGTCACCGTGATGTTCAGTGTAAAGTCCAAGTTCAAGTTCAAGTTTCAAGTTCAAGTTTATTGCTTCATTCATTAGTGGTACGTATATGCAGTAGAAGTTATGCAGAAAGAGGTCCTACAGTTAGAAACTGTGGCGGGACCTCTTGTTCTTAGTTACATAATAATATATAAATAAAAAGGCGTCAATTGCAGTTATGAACAAAGAACGGATTACACAATTTCTACAGTGTTAAAGCAATATAACCATCACATATAACACATCACAACATAAAAAATCTACATAATAAGCAACATAAAAATACTTCAAAGAAGAGATGCAATTTACGAGGTATTAATATAAGCTCTCAGTGAACGTTGGTATGACGATAATGTAGGTGATGATTTCACGTGAGCAGATAAATTATTCCACATTTTCACACTAGCAAAACCAACAGTTAGTTTGCCATAGTTGCTGCGTGATTTTGGAAGTAAAAGGTTATTTTGTAAAGAAGCACGATAACATGGTCGCCACGCGCCATATGATGTATGTAGGAGTGAAACTTGCGGGGGTCATCCGACGATTGCGACTCAGTCTCGCGCGCGCAAGGGAGGAAAGCGGGGAGGAAGCGCGGCGTCTTCCGTCGCTCCCGAGGGACCGGAGGGAGGGGGGCTCTCTACACTGCTGGTTGCGGCGTATGGCGGAACACCTTATCTTAAAAGCGATCTGCCATGTGGACAAAGTGAGTCGAGTGCTCGTATAGCTGTCTACTAATTTGCTATCGCAATCGATGCTTCACCTTTCGGGCGAAACTGCGACTTCTTTTGGCGCTGTGCCTCCACTGACCTACTTGTATTTCTTATGTGCGCTGTCTGCACGCTGCCAAAAAAAAAAAAAGAGGGGGGCTGGGACTGGTCCAGCTGCTTTATAACAGCTTTTTACTCCGTCTTCCTCGTTACACCTCATGCGTCTAATGTACATGTTGTGGGAAATAAACTCAAACTCAATTTGCGCTGTATTCGACACCATGGATCACATGATACATCTCGCTCACTACTAGCTCTGCAGTAAAAACCTGAAGCAAGGCGAAAATTAACTGACTCTGCTGCTGTCAAAATAACGAGTGTGGAAGCCAAGCAGACGTTAAGCTGACGCAGTCATTCCCACTAATTGCCCCTGCATTTAATTATGTACATAAAGATTCCCCCGTGTCTGTGTAATTCATTTGTATATTTCTGCATCCTCTTGATGAAACTTGCGCATGCGCCATGCGGACAACTCGATAGCAATATGCAGCATATCGCCATGGCGATGGATAAAATTGACTACGCTGAACCGGTTTGCGAACCGGTTCAGTGTTGCGAACCGGTTCAGTGTAGCGAACCGATTCGCGAATCAATTTATCTGAACCGGAACTGAATCTGTTCAGAGAAAGATCCACTGAACATCTATTTCTCACCGACATCACATACTAGTAAGCCGCTACTAAATCCTCTGGCCCATAGACGCACTTGTGACCGTGTTGTTCTGCTACATAAAATTGCTCATGGGAAAACTTATGTAATTTTACCCATTATTTTCACTAACCCGTCTTCTCGGCCCACCAGAAGAAGTCATCGTCTTAACATAGTTCCTTTGAATTGATCTTTTGATTGTTCTAGGCTTTCCTTTCCTCCGTATACAAGTACGATTTGAAATGGCTTTGAGGCGTCCTTGCGCGGGTTATCGAGTGATGAATTCGCCGACCAATGGCCTAATTATGTTCATTAATCACCTCGTTCTTCCTGATACTGCTTTTTCTACATTGTTTGTTTTCCTTTTCGCAACTACGATGCATTCTTCAATTGATTGAAATATGTATGTACCCACTCCTGCAACATCGTTCTACCCAAGATGGCAGTATATGTAAAAAAAAAAAAATCGTAGCGCGTTAAACCTCAACCCGTACCGAACCTAACCCCACTTCAGATGGCAAAAGGATAATTCTAGCAAGTGTATGTAAACAAGTTCTCAAAGCAGGTGAAATTGACAGTTTCTGAAGTCGCTGAAAAATTCATTGTGTTCTAGAAAGAGTTTGTTGCCTGTCATTATTTGCTGTTCCGGGTTTGTTGCTGCTCGGTGTGCTGCGCCTTAAGTAATAGCCTCGTTACTAAACTACGCATGTATCCCTGAAAAGACGTCTGCTCAGGGAAGTTTTTAAAATATACGTGCTATGTCCCCCCCTTCCTTCTTCTGGGCGCTTAAAACGTAGTGAAATACCCTTCACCAACTGCCGTTTCGTTGAATCTTAAAACACCAAGGCACTTAGGGTGCCATACCTTAATTACTTCTATCCTCTTTCTGTGCCATGACTAATTGAGGGACCGACCAGCTAATATAAAAAGCGGTTGAACCCATCTCACATGACTGTGCATGACGTGCTTCTTTGTGAACACGCTGCGCCATCTAGTGGCGCTGGCGAGAAGTCCACACGTTGCCTCTGAGACGAGAAGCCTAGCGCGCCGGTGCCTGCATCATTCGTAGGGTAGCTAACTGGACAGACCTTCGTGTATATATAGCTGGGTCATTCCACGCCAAGTGTCCCAACCTTGGCGTCGACCATCAGCGATTTCCTTGAGAGAGAGAGAGAAACTTTATTTTGGTTCCTTCAAGGATTTAGCGTCTCGAGGTCTCGGTCGTCTTGGGCGCCGGTGACTTGGAGCCTCTTCCAGCAAGGGTGGGCCCCTATTCCAGGGCTCCACTGAGCCTAGCTACCACACTAGCGTGCTGCACTAAGGCCCTTTGGGCCGTGTGCTCGCAGCTGGTAAGCCGACTCTCCCATTGCTCCGCACTCGGGTTATTGTGTTGGTGGAATGATTTATTGTGTTTACATTCCCATGTGACATGGTATAGTGTGGGTGTGGCCCCGCACCATGGGCAGGTGTCTCTGTATTGTGTTGGGTACATCTTGTTTAGGATGTATAAATTTGGGAAGGAGTTTGTCTGCAATCTACGCCAACTCGTTGCTTCCTCCTTTGTTAGAGCTTTGTGCGGTGGGGGATATTTGGCTCTCGTCCCTCTGTATAAGTTTAAGATTTCTGTGTATCCTCCCTCACAAGCGTGTGGGTGATACTCCGGGGCGTGCGACTGCTCTGCTCGGAACGTGGTCTCTCGAGCTAGGCTGTCTGCCCTTTCGTTACCCTCTATGAGAAAGAAATTGAGGACTATCTATTTAAAGCAAGAAATCTTTCTGTAAAACATTTTTGCGAAAAAAAAATGTTCAGCACCGCTAGGAACATGTGAAACTTTTGAGAAAGCTCGAAAGTATGAGTCTTAAAACGTATTGTCAAAAAATTTTCTCTTCTTAGATTAGGCGAGCACACGATTTTTCCTTGAGAATGAAGGTAGGCTTGTCACTTAAAAAAGGCGTTATCGATCTTTACTTTTCCGTGAGTTCTTATACGGCACTAAATATGCAAAATTTTGTGCATATTGGGAATTTTTTTTGCAGAAAGATAACTTTTAACGAAAGATTATATTTCATAGTAACTAATTGCCAGCAAGTAGTAGTACTGTAAGCGAAAAATAATTTGGGACGAATATAATGTGAAATGGCCTGTACAGCTAGCGACAAAGTTGCAAAAAAAGTTAGTTTTAGCCTATGTTTAATCGTAAATTTAGCATTGAGCTGGTCGCGGTGTCGCGGCAAGAATGCGCTAAATAGTGTATTTATTAGAAACATCCATTGTCTGCTAATTGAGAAACTTTTATCAAATTACAATTTGTTTTAAGCAAAAAACAAAATTTTGAATTTGTGTTATACCGGTCTCTGTGCTTGCACGTGTTTCCCTTTCGTAGGAAAGCGTCCTAGCGGTAAGTAGAACTTGCGCGGGCGCAAAATTTACTGAGCCAATGGAGTAACATCTAGCCAAGACAATCAGCTCCTCAAGTTTTTACTTGAGTGCTTTATGAGAAATTATTAGCCTAGTCAATAAACAAGGCGAGCACCAGTAGGGCGCATTTAACCGGATGTCGCCGCACACCGACGGCCTGCATAGCGTCGTCACGCGGCATCGGAAAGTTACGCCGGTCAATACAGAGTGCAATTACGTACGCTAAAATTTAGAAATGGGCGAAAACTTTGTGAATAAGAAAAAATCTGTTGCTTTATTACGGCAAATATGTAGCAAATATCAGCCAACACAATCGTGTTTTAGCGACCATGTTGGAAATGGTGTTATAGAGGAGTGATGTTGGCTCGTCATTATATGTTTTGGCATGCTTAAGTTCAAAGTACTGCATTTAAAAAGATGATAGAAATAAATAAATACGTTTAGTTGCTCGCCCTCTCTGTCTTTCTTGTTGTTAAATGTTAAATTCGGAGCAAATGAGGCAGTCCGATGACCTTTGTGAAGCGCAGGAGTTAACAGCCAGTCTTCGATAACTGAAGAAAAAATGGGAATATGGGTTTATTTACCGTATCTACATGCAGTTCATCAGTCTAGCATGACTGCGAGATAAAAATACATCAGTATAACATGACTGCTTGAGAAAGTACACTGAGCAGCCGCACAACAGCGGTTTATAATACACTCGGTCTTCAATCGATCCCAAAGTGAGGGAAACGTTCGACCAGGCACCGCAGACAAGTTGACCAGGCACCGTAGGCGAGACGACCAGGCACCGTAAGCTCATTTTATTCCCCGAGCTGACCCCGCAGCGCGCCCGCCGGCTGCCCATTATCTTGCGTCTTGATCGGCGCGTGGGAAGGGGTCTCCGTAGACGTTCCCGCGGCAACTCCCCCGCTCATAGCAGATCAGGTCCGCGGTGGCGGGTTCAGGCACAAAGCCTGCTTCGTCAAACTCGGCTCCAGCGACGGAGAGTCGAGGACGCGCGTATTGTTGTCCACACAAAGTCGACTTAGTGACGCCGTGGCTAGAGGTTTGCGGCGGCGCTCCAAGAAAAGTTGACGCCCGCTGTCGCAACTGGCAGGCAACACTTGCACGTCATCGAGCCGTTGTTAACAACAGGCCATTTCACGTTATATTGGTCCCAAATTATTTTTCACTTACAGTACTACTTACTGGCAATTAGTTACTATGAAATATAACCTTTGGGTAAAAGTTATCTTTCTGCAAGAAATTCCCAATATGCACAAAATTTTGCATATTTAGTGCCGTATAAAAATTCACGGAAACGTAAAGATCGATACCACCTTTTTTAAGTGAAAAGCATATTTATTTATTTATTTTATTTTATTTATTTATATATACTGCAGACCACATAACGTGGTCCAAGCAGGACGGGCATATTTAACAAATCACATTGAGTACATGGGTGCACATACATTATGTTTTACATCCAGATACAAATAACTAGCAAAAATAGCAAAAACACAATGCAAAAACACAATAGGAAAAACACAATGGCTAAATGTATACAATGCTACGCGATGGCAAGACGATCGCGCTCTGGTAGAGAATTCCATTGAGACACTGTGTGCGGGAAAAAGGAAAATTTATAAGCATCTGTTTTTGCGAAATATGGCGTTAAAGATCTTGGTTGTTGATGTCGTGTATGTCTTGTCGTTAGGGGGGATAAATACAAGGAAGGATCAATAGCGAATTGCTGGTTAAGGAGAGAATTCAGGAAGCCAAAGCGAAATTGCCTTCTTCTGTACTGAAGGAGGGGTATGTTATTGGTTGTCATTAGTTCCGACGGAGAGTCTACACGACGAAATTTAGAAAAGATAAATCGAACAGCCTTTCTTTGAATTCTTTCGAGTTTATCAATGTTATGTTTTGTGTAGGGGTCCCATACTATGCTTGCATATTCTAGCTTTGGTCTGATGTACGATTGATAGCATAGTAGTTTTACATTTGGTGGAGAATTACGAAGCTTGTGTCTTAGGAAACACAACTTTCTGAAAGCAGAGGAACAAATGTTATCAACGTGTGAATTCCAGGAGAGGTTAGCAGTGAACGTTACACCTAATTATTTGTAGTTATCGACATGAGTAACTGTAGATGAACCTAGGGAGTAAGCATACTGAAAAGGGGATTTTTTTTAGTTATAGAAATGGAAACTGTTTTTTGTGCATTGATGACCATGCCCCACTGGTTGCACCATTGGTATACGTAATCTAGATTTTTGTTTAGTTCTTTTTGATCATGTGTGCTGCAAACCTCACGGAATAATATACAGTCATCTGCGAACAATCGAATTTGAACCGTTGGATCAATTATATCTACGATATCATTTATATAGCACAAAAATAGCAAGGGCCCTAGCACACTGCCTTGGGGCACACCCGACGTGACTGGTAGAAGGCGCGAATTTTGATCCTCGACTGTGACAAACTGCACCCGATTTCTCAAATATTCAGCCACCCAAGCGACCAACACCTTCGGAAGACCAATGTTGTTTAGTTTATAGATTAGTTTGTCATGAGGCACTTTATCAAAGGCCTTACAGAAGTCTAAAAAAATTGTGTCTACCTGAATATTATTATCAAGACCTTTGGCAAACTCATGCGTAACAGTGACGAGTTGCGTCACTGTGGAATACTTCTTTCTAAAGCCGTGCTGAAAACTTGTTAATATGGAGTGTTTGTCAAGGAATTCTGTAATTTGAGTGGCTATAATATGTTCTATAAGTTTACAACATGAGGAAGTTAAAGATATCGGTCTGTAGTTAGATAGTAATAATCTGTCGCCTTTTTTGAAGATAGGGATTACTCGGGCCGTCCTCCAGTCACGCGGCAAGGTTGCTGTTGACAAGGAACTATTAAAAATAATAAAAAGGAACTTGGCAACGCATTCGGCATATCGTCGAAGAAACACATTTGGAAGATCGTCAGGACCGCAACATTTTTTCGTGTTTAAGTTTAAAAGCATAGAAACCAAACCAGGATATGAAATAAAATTGACTTCGTATGGTTGAAATGACATCTCGGTAAGTGTACATGGTCCGGATACTGAAAACACGCTATGAAAATAGGCATTAAAATGATTTGCTATATCTTCATAATTTGTGACTATGCTACCCTCAACTGATATCTTTGAAACTGCTTTCTTGGTTTCACTAAGATAATTCCAGAACTTCGAAGGATCATTCTTTATAAAATTGGGCATTACAGTTTTAAAGTAGTAGTCCTTTGCGTGATGCATCGCTTGTGCAAGGATTCTTTGGTGATCGCCGATAACACTGCACTGCGCATGCTGCTTTCTTAGCCGTTTAACTTTTCTCTTCAATTTAATGATTTCGCGAGTCATCCAGGGTGTACGCCTATGTGTTTGTTTGCGTTTGCTGGGTATATAGTTGCTCATACAATAATGACACGTTTCAACAAATTTGTCCCAAAGAGCGCCCGTGTCTGGGGCGCCGTCATCAAAGTCAGCAAGAACGGTTTCCATGTATTCAAGTACACGAGCATCGTCAGCTCGGGAATAGTCCTTGAAGTACCGAACGGGAGATTTTTGGTTGCTACTGCATTTAGAAAGAGGAATTGACACGCTTACAAGTTCATGATCGGACAGCCCTTGTTCCACTAGAATGGTATGTTCTGAAAAAGCCCTATTTACAAATACCAAATCTAGAACCGAGCTTGCATGTCCTTGTACGCGTGTGGGTTGTTGGATTATTTGAGTTAGGTCGTGAGCGAGCATGATATCAAAAATGATGTTAGCGTTTTTACTGGCCTGGGAACAGGACAGTCCCTCCCAGTCCACACTTGGCAAGTTAAGGTCACCGATCACGAAAATTTTGTTATTATGATACTGTGACATATGTTCTTTGAGCACAGATAAATACTCCGGGCACGCGTCCGGTGACCTGTAACATGCATATAAGATGAAGCTATGTCCCCAACAGCGTAACTGTACGCACAAGCATTCAGGAATGCCAACATCAGTTGTAATCGTAGCTTCTACTTCGGGTTTAACAAGGATAGCTACACTGTAAACGAAAATAAACCCACCTGGGAGTTTTTAACAGGTGATGTACCCTAAAACCTCCCCTCCTCAAGTATTTACTCCGATGTATGGGAGCAAAACAGCGCCATTCCCTCGTTTCACTCCGCTGGCCATGGCTGCGGGAGTATTAGGGCGACATGACGCGATTTTACTCCGCTTAAAAATCTTGTTCTCCCGTGTAACTCCGACAAGGAGTTTTAAAAACTCCCCTCCGCCGAAAGAGCTTGGTCACGTGGCGCTTCCCATGAGGCTGTGCGCCTCGCCAGCGACCGGGCGCATTCGGTGGAGTCGGCAGTGCTCATGGCGGACGGTTTGTTTACATTTGTGAAGTGTCGTTCCGTGACAGCGTTTCGTCAATTCAATTCCCGTATTTCCTTCCAGAAAGTGTTATAGGCATGCCTGAAGCTCGCTGTTTCTCAGCTTCAAGTACGTTTGCTCTGATCACTTTGCTGACAACGATGAATGCAAGAGCAACGTTTTCAAGTGCGGAAAAAGGCTTAGGTATACCTCGAAGCTGCTCACTGGCTCGTGATGTCGGCTCAGGTTCTGACTGTGTTTTCGTGCTGCGTGACCCTGGCTTGTGTTGTTCAGTACGTGAAATGCGACCTTTATGTCCTTTTGGGTACATGCTGACAACGTCTGGTGTAATGTTTGAAAGGACCGCGTAGCAATGGAAACAGCAGCCACTGCTCGAGCGACGACGTCCGTGCACACTAAACAAAAATAACGCGAAACGGGAGTAAACCGCCCGTCCTGTATCGCATTTCCGTTTCTGGTTTTTTTTTTTACTACGTACCAGTCGAGGTAAAAATTTACTACCATGCTGACCAAGGTTTTTGTATGTAGAAACGAGAGTAATTTTTTAATCTGTGGGAAGGTTTTTAGGGACGATAGTGGGACTATATTTTTACTGCCATCACGAACTTCTAGAGGCTATTCCTGAGAGTTATTTTTCAAGCCCATTCGCGAGTTTCTTGGGTCTGATGTGGGAGTATTTTTTTACCTCATTCATACAGTTTTCTAGGCTATTCCTGGGAGTTATTTTTAGGCCAATTTCTCGAGTTTGTTGGTACTGATGTCGGGGTATTTTCTTACCTCGTTATCAAGGTTTCGTAGCTCTACCTGAGAGTAATTTTTCAAGCCCATTCTGTGGTTTGTTGGAGCTGATCTCGGAGTATTTTTTTACCTCGTTCATCAGGTTTTCTCGGTTCTTTCCGAGAGTAATTTTTCAAGCCCGTTCTGGAGTTTCTTGGGCCTGATGTGGAAATATTTCGAAGACAAGTGAAAGATTACAAAGATGATTTCATGGATCCCAAGCATGAGGGATTGTTTATTAGTTCTGACATGTTTCTCATAAAAAAGTCAGGCATGAGTTAATCATCACAAAACTATAGCCTTATAAGATGCTGTGATAAGCATAATAAATATTTGTACTAACACACAGACTGGGGGCTGGTAACTGCCCATTAGATCTCTCATATCAAAATAAAATACATCACAACACATTCAATGTGCAATCCCACTAAAGTACAGTGAAAACAAGCAACATACAATATAAAATCTAACTGATAAATATACAGTCAGTACTAGAGACGTTCACATAAAACTCACTGAATATGCAGGTCATTCCTTCAAACAGGCAGTTGTCCAGAACATGGGTGTGCAGTGCATTCAATGGATTAGTATGAACATAACTATGCAACATAAAAATATTGCACTTAAGGCCAAATGGCATCTGCTGCTAATGGCCATTACTGCGCTAGACAAAATGAAACAACCATGTGGTAAATACAGCAAGCATTCGTACTATCATATTAGTGCCGGCCACTGCCCACCATATCTCTTACTGCAAAAGGAAAACTATCAACGCATTCACGATGTAGTGAAACTAAAGCACAGTGAAAACAAAATGACACACAATACAAAATCTAACTCACAAATACAGAGGCAGTACTAGAGATGTTCACATTAGACACACTGAATATGCAGATCATTCCTTCAAACAGGCAGTTGTTCAGAACATGGGTCTGCAGTGCATTCAATGGATGATTATGGACAAAACTATGCAACATAAAAATATTGCACATAAGGCCACATGACATCTGCTGCTAACGGCCACTAGTGCCTCAGACGAAATGAAACAACCATGTGGTAAATACAGCAAGCATTCGTACTATCACATTAGTGCCGGCAACTGCCCACCACATCTGTCACGGCAAAATAAAAACTATCACAACACATTCAAGATGTAGTGAAGCTAAGTCAGCAGTAGAGATGTTCACATTAGTCCCACTGAATATGCAGACAATTTCTTCAAACAGGCAGTTGTCCACAACATGCGCGTGCAGTGCATTCAATGGATCATGAACAATACTATGCAACATAAAAACATTGCACTTAAGGGCAGCTAGCATCTGCTGCTAATGACCATTAGTGCCCCAGCGAAATGAAACAATCGTGATAAATACAGCAAGCATTCATACTATCACATTAGTGTTGGCAACTGTCCACCATATCTTTCATTGCAAAAGAAAAACTATCACAACACATTCAAGATGTAGTGAAACTAAAGTACAGTGAAAATAAACAAGTGACACAATATACAAAACTCTTCAGTATTGCAACAAGCAAATGAGAGGGCACTAGAGATTACCATTAGACCCATCGATAGCATACTGACCTTCAAACAGCTAGTTGCCCAAGACATGGGTGCACAGTGCAATGAATGGATAGTTAGGAAGAAAACTGCAACAACCATGAGCAACATGTTCTATAAACTTTCAAACTTTCTAAAAAATGACCTCACTCAGATAAGGAAAATGGTGATTGCTAATACACATGACAAAACATATATGTGAAAACTGCCATTAACTGATACTAAAGCCCCTCCATACACGTTTCCGCCGACCAGGTTAAGTACCGCCAACCTACCCTCTTCCTCCATGCTCCTCTGCCACTCACCCCCTTAGCTTCTGGTGTCAAGCGGAATTTCCGTAGCTGCAGCTTCCTGTTCCGAGTGGAAGTAACGCTATGTTTTTCTTAACGTTGTTTACTTTCGCGTCGATGGAGAGGCTTTAATTGCACCAGCTGCGGTTTAAACTGTGAATGCGATTCCATCCAAGTACCACCGCCTATTGCAATCAGCGATCTGATCGTGTTCGCTGTTTCGCGTCAACCTGCGACGGGTTGTGCCACGAGAGACAACGTACAGTGGAATGTAGTGCCTGGGCGCTTGGAGACCACTGCCGTTTTTCGTGCATTTAGAAAACAGCGACCACGAATTACTACTTCAGCGGAATACAACAGCTTGTCGCCTTTGCATTCTTCTCATGGTGACTCCCACAGCTCTGCTAAGCACGCGTGGGCGTCTCACCATCGGCAGTCAAAGCGGAAATTCCCGCAGCACTTCAGGAAGTGGTAACGCCGGAACCGGAAACTTTTAAACTGGAAATGCTGGAACCGGATTTGGTGTGAGGGGAAAAGGCGGCGCACAACAAAGGTTGTCGCTACTTAAGAAAGCGGCAGTGGCACGTGGATGGAGGGGCTCTAACTGATACCACTCCCCCTTGTGCTCAAAGAAAACATATGCAGCCCTTTTTCCACACAAGAAGAACACGTTGCACAACTGTATTGCAGTACTTATGGGTACAAGCCAGATTTCAATTTCGTTGCCTAAAAATTGCAGTGCTTCTTAGATAGACTAAAAGGGAATTGAGTGTGTTGCCCTTGTCCGTTTCTAGGCATGCAGTTGTGATGGATGCCATATGCTTGTGTGACAAATTGAACATGGTGCTATAGGTACGACTACAAGGATGTATATTTGTAGCTGCCCTCAAACCCCTTCATGTTGCCAGTCAGCATCTATGGTGTATCTTTGTATTGCTCATCTAACACTGTTTACACACAGAGGGCATGTCTGAATACCAAACCACCTTAATCTCCACAGTTACTTTAAAGTGAATCCGTTGTGACAAAGTGTAATGTGAGAAGTCCATGATAAAAAAAATAGCTATATAATTCAACTCCCTCCTGAGTTACCAATTTCTGGGCCATTAAGTTTTGCATAATACACTTGTGGTGATTAACACAGAGCCACGTTGGCCTAACCCTAGTGGCACAGGAGTTATCAGTTGGTACAGAATCATTGAGCATACTGCTAGTGCTTTTGCCCCCGCTGAATTACCTGTGGAATACTAACACACATTTTGTTGCTGAAGGTCCATTACAGAAATACTAAAGTGAAACAGTAAATAATTTTAGACTGATAAAACAATCTTTCAGAACTGTATTCATGAACATTGCGGCAATGAGCGGATTATTAGATGAGAAAATGAAGATTTAACTTTCATTTTTCAAGTTTTATGCAGTGCCCGCACATCAGTGTGGAGTCATACTTCAACAAAGTATATTCTTTGACACCTTTACAACAGAATTCATCAATATTGGCCAGTAGAACATTAGCTAGACCCGAACAGACACCGTCAAGTTCCATATCACAGCGAGCTGGTGCAGGAACTATAAGGTGGTGGTGACGACACCAGTTTTCGTTTTTGCAAGTTATCTGGCTTATCAAGCCAATTCTCATGGTGGGAGTTGTTTTTTCGGTGTTGTAGAAGAATGATTTAATAAAGCTCAAATAAATTTTCTTTTTCGTGTCCCTTTAAAGCAAGCACTGTGCTACATGGCTTGGGCAACCTTTCAGCCACAGAACCCACGAGTGCTTTTGTTAGGCAAAATAATTTTGACAGAAACTTTCTTGAGGATATGCATCTGAAAATTTTTTTGCCTAGCAATAGTTCTTGTAAAAATTGACTAAATCCAATGCTTTCACCTGCGGCTTTGTGTAGCAAAAATCCAGAAAGCAGTGCTCAATAAATGTCAAAATCCTGTGGGCCTTTTTCGAGTAGATAACGTGGAAGACCCAGAACAAAGCGAAAAGGCAGGCCAGGCCTGCCAGCAGTGACGCTGTCACAAACAATCGCTGCGCATCCCTTCAACCTCTTCTTTTGTAAAAGGAGCCTTAAGGAGGCCCCCCGCAAACTGAAAGCCCGAGTTGTTAGCATCCAGGCGCAGCCTCTTCAGCAGGCCCTTTTCAACATATACACCGTCGCCGATGTCTACCTGTGAAACAACAGAACAAGCACAGATTAATTTTCTACACTTTTGATCAAGGAAAGGTTAGGAAATAAGGTAAGGTTTGCAAAAACGGAAGTAGCTGCTTCTTGTTGATACGGTTTAAAGAACAAAGTACCCTTACGTATACCATACATGCGTTGTGCTGAACTGTGTACTTTCACCTAAGACTAGAAAGTATTGGGAACTTCAATGCAAAAGAAAGACATTCATCTGCCTAGCTCTAAGCAAATGCGTTCCACCCCTTGGCACAGAATGAAATCTGGTGCTGTTCTAGCGGTTAGCACACATTGAAAGCTTCAAGCCTGATTTAGTATTAGGCCAAGGGTCAAGCTGTGCTCGATTATAGTCGGATACAACTTAAGAAAAACAGGGGCCTTTACTCCTCCGAGGCGGATGCACACGAGCATCCACTAATGGGTGCGCACTCTGGACTGACGTCATGCGCCGGACGGCCGGTGGCCCGCCGTCGAAGATGGCCGCCCGGGCTTCGAACTGGGCCAAGTCACGTCAGCTGTGCGTGTCAATGCCTCGTCACAGTGAATTCCCAATCTGTTTGTCATTGTCTATCATGCCGGAAATATTACTGCGAGCTTACAATGTGGCATCTGTGCCGCGTGCGTTTATTCTAAGCCGTGATCCGGCGAAGAAACATTGCAGCGAGCATCGCTGATGCTGCGCTACGCTTTGTCTGAAAATAGGATGCCTCGGTGATTGCTGCAAACACACATCCTGCCTGATTGTTTCATGTCTTTTTTATTTCGCTCCTGAGTGAAGTTAAGACAAGAAAAGTTTGCCAAAGTCTGGTGCCTGCTGTCAGCGGCGGGTGAGTTCGTGTACCGTGTCGCTGCATTTTTCGTCGGACGGGGTAAAGTGATGGAGCAAAACCATTCTGAGGAGAAATTAGAAAAGTGTGCACGCGTGAAACAAACCTACGAGCGTCTCAACAGAAAATATTTGACAAAGAAGCCTCCAATGCAAAGATTTGTTGCCGTCAACTTAGCGTGAGTGATCGTTGTCAACAGTGAGATAGCCGAGCGTCTAATGGCGGTGTTCGAGCTTGTGTATAGCACCGTCGATTGATTTCTTTCCACCAGTGCTCACCGTGCACGCAAGCTGTAGAATGCGTGCTGTGGCACAGTCACGCATAAGTTGTGTTGCCAGCGTTCCTGCTTCCACGCGTGTTTGCACTTACTCATATTTGTCCTTTTATTTTATATTAGCATTTGTTTTTGATAGTTTTCGTTCAGCAAAGTCCTTACACAGTTTCATAAGCCAATCTCATTCAAAGCACTAACTCCTGTACACTGCAGGACTGGCTCTTCCATCTCATTAAAACCTTTCTCACTGGTCTACCTCGTCTTCTCAATCTGCCTACTCGCTGCGTTTTCTGTCCTTGTTTCTTGTATTGTTGCTGCAATGTGATTAACCAACTTGCTCAAAACATATTTTGATCGCCTATCAAAACAGAAAGGTTTAGAGATACATTTTCTTAAAAGCGTCATGTGGGTTGCAGAGCAACTTTGCCTCTTACCTCTGCTCACGTTTATGCATCAGTGCATGTGGCAGCTAGCCAGAAGTGCACATGAAAGGCTGCATATTGTGAAACACCTTGCTATGCTGTTGCATTTTTCATGCATTCAGTCTTAGTAAACAAACGGTTTCGCTGCCTATCACATATGATGGCGAAAATTTTCAGCACAAATAACATTGTGCAGCGGGGTGTGATTTCTGTCTGACGCTTTCGCCGTTGCAAAGACATTCTTCAGCGAATGGAGCCCAGCAAAGCAGTGCACTGAGAGCTTTCGCAACTTTCACCATTTATTACTTCACAAATGACATTGTCTGAACCTGGCCGTTGATCGACATGCCGATGGCTTGTAAATTAAATAATTGCCTCAATAAAACAAATTCAACTTCACTCAGCATTTTTTAGCACAATGCTAGCAGAGCTATTCAGGGTGAATAATTGTGCTTACATTGGTGTTACTTGCCCGGTCAGATAAATAAATACAACAATGACTGCGGTATGACTGTGATTTGACGTGCAGACTGCTAATGATGCCTTTCAAGCGTGCCCTCGACTACTGCTATTAATAGCTACCCGACTGAGTATATTGGGCCTAACTAAGCTAATGATGTTTGATAATTGTTCTTATTCGCATTACTTGCCTAGGCCAGGTAACCAAAATAAACAATGCCACCACATGAATGTGTGTTTGCATGCAAGCTGCCAACAGTGGCTGTCACTGTCGCATTGGTTGCTGCCGTTTCACCAACAGTGGTGACGGCTTGACTGGGCTTTGACGTGCAGACTGCTAAAGGTGCCTTTGAAGCGTGCCCTGATGACTGTTATTTCATCACAGGGCCCGTCATGCTCACAGGTGGCTGCCCACTAGAGTATTTTGGGCATTCTGACATTGGCATTATTCATCTCAACGGACTGGAAAAAACAGTAGGGGCAGCACAACTGCACGCAAAGCACAATGTGCTTTGGCGTGCAGGCTGCTAAGAGTGGCTGTCAATTTCATTCAGGTTGACTACTGCTTTTTCGTGTGAAGCTGGACAGTGGCTGCCCGAATGAGCATTTCGGGCCCCACATAGTTATTCAGAGTTAATAACTGCATTTGCATTCAGATTTTCCGGCATTTCAGCACGTTTCCATGCCAACGCTTATATTGAGCATGATCTGTGCAGGACGTTGCTTTTTCAGAATTGGGCTTCCATTAGAAGGAATATGTCATCAAATGAACCGCTTATTTGAGAGGTCACGGGAGAATGCTTGGCTGCTGTGCTTTACACACAGTACACCGCTTCAGTGATGGGAGATCCATTGTTGCGTTTGCCGAGGTATGTGTGGCTGGCAGGAGGTCTGGACCTCGCTTCACGCAGAGTCAGAGACGAGGAGAGTTTTCTCTGCGAATAATTCTTTATACAATGTTTACATGTTGTCGTCGTTATCAGGACAGAGACCAATAGAGCAGCTGCAAGCTGTTTAAATAACACCCCTCAGTCCAAAGATCCCCCAGACAGTCCCCAAGGACGAAACAAGGTCGTGAGAGAGAGGGTCTGGGCAGCCTCCGGGGTCCTAACGCCGCTCTCGGTGGCCGGCGCTTCCTTGAACCGCGCTGCGGCGTCAGGACGATTTGGCAGTTGGTCAGAATGGTGCGCCGGGCAAGTTTTATGGCCCGCATAGGACAAAGGGAACCAACTGCAAGGCACCGGGTCGAAACACAGCCCTCCTTTGGAAACTGTCCCAAACACAGCGGGAGTCGTTTGTGGTGTGGGCGCCGCCGGAGAAAGGAGGGGGGGGGGGTTGCATTGCTGCCGGGACAGGGAGGGGCCGAATAGCAGTCCGTGATCCGGTGGCTGCTTCCATCGTGGACGCCGTGCAGCCGCGAGGAAACTCGAGCCGTGCACGTAGTCGTGTCCGAAGCAGGCAGGCACCATGCGGGGATGAATGCTGCCTCGACGGTCGACAAACCATAGCACTGGCCTTCCGTCAGGCAAATCCCAGGGCACAAACATAACACAATATACGCTTCGAGAACTCGTTAGTGATCTTCTCGATCGTCGGTATCTCGTTGTGGTGAAAGAAATCGTGCACACGACCTCAGCGCACACGTGTCCTACTTCGTGCTGCTTCTTCTTTTCTCCACATTTTGTGGGCGTTTTCGTGAGGGCGTCGATAGTTTGCCACCCAAAATTTGCGAAGCTTTGACCTCCCTCCTCAGCTTTAACACGGTGCTTTCGCTGACACTGAGCATCTTGGGTTTGTAATGGTTGCGATACATTGTTTTATATAAGTACTTGTTCAGTAGCAACTGATTCATTTGAAGCTCGGAACAGGAGTAGTAAATGTGCCGTGTACATGTAAACAAGCACAAATGCCATGCAGAGTTGCTCTTTATACTTTTGCCACTTGCAATGAAGCTAAAGAGCAGACGACGGGCAGCGTTGTGGAAGGCACGGGGTTATTTTTCTGTTGCGATCTGGCATGTGCTGTAGCACATGAGAGCTCCACTAAACCAGTCATCAAAGTCTTTATTTATACTGGGAATTGCGCGTTTCCTAAGCACGATTTTTTGAGCAGGATTATCTTAGTCGCGGAGGCAATCGGACGTCGCGCTTCATTCATCTGGGCGGGGCCTCCCCTTTTTTCTAAATTTGTATCCGACTATAGTGACGCACAAGTGCTCGAGAACTATTGAACAAGACGCAATTGTTTTCGATTTATTGACTGCACTTGGGTGTAAAGCTTCTGTCTGAGAAATGAATAAACCACATACACAAGCAGCATTTTCTTAGTTAGCACAGTCTTTAATAGGTACTGATACCTTCAATTTAGAAAGCCCTGTATATTGGGCCTCATCAAACTAATTTCATAAAAGGTTTGGCAAGGTAGAAGCATAGAATTTTAGAGTCATTAGAAGACAGGTGAAATGAGTTATTTATTGCAATTATTACTCAAATTTAAAATTTAGACCACTCATCCCAATGAGAAATTGATGCAAGCAGTTTGTACATGCCACATAAGCATTTAGATATCAAAAATACGGATTAGAGAAAACCTTTTCTTGGAGGTTCATTATTGCAAGCAGTCATGCCCTCGAGGAGAAATAACTTCTTTTTCTGTAGGCAGAAATGAGGCTCGAGTATTTTATTGACACATATATATGCCCATGCATATATGTTATCTCTGTTGTAAACCTTTTTTTCATGTATATGCAAGGTGTGTGTGTAACATCTCATTGTGCACAAAATCAAATCTATAAGAACCCGACAAGAAGCTAAACAAACAAGAGAGCAATCCCAGTGACAAGCCATGTTAAACCAACGAGGTAGCCATCTCAGTAACAAACCGTATCAAAAATTTTACTGACATGAATTCTGACCTTTGAAACATAACATGTGTATATGAATACTATCTACATTAGAGCAATGGGCAACTTTAAGCAATGGCTACGTCAACATCAGAACGATGTGGATGAGAAAAGAGTGGCATCAAATGCTTTGGCAGAGCATGCAGCAATGACTAAACACAATAGCGACTGGATAGTGTCTAGCATAATCGGCCAGGAAAGAAATTGGAAGACATGCCTGTACCCTGATTCCCTGGAGATGCAATCAACAGGACACACGTTTATCTGAAACCAAGGAGCCCACGCCCATCTTATGCTAAAACTTAATTAAATATGCACTTCCACTTTTTTTAGCCTTATTGTGAACAAGGCTTCCATATGGAAGCCAAAATGTATTGCTTTTAATGTTTTATTTGGTTGGTCTATGTCTGTCTTTGTCATGGTTCATACCGACCACACAGGCTTCTCTGAAACTCTTGATGATACAACTTTTGTGCGAAAGCAATGCTTAAGGCACTTTTCCGTAAACCATGTCTTTAGGTGGTACAACGCATTTTTCTAGACACTCTAGAGCACATTATTCAAGGCACGAAACCTCAATTCATGGTTCTTAAAAAGGCATGTTGGCTAGATTAATATAGTCTATATGGAGTATATAAGGCATAATTACTCAAGCAACCAATTATATTTAACTCAGAGGAGGCTACTTTAGGTAAATTCATTAAACTGAGGGCACTCCACCAAAACATAAAATTCGTGATCAGCCACTAGAAATCCTGAAAATGGCAATACAGTAAAATGATTGCATATAACACAAATGTATCCTACAACTCTAAAGGCAGCACCAGTTTTGTACGCACCTTTGAGAAAGCGCACAGATCACGTGCTTTATTGTCGTGCTGTCCAGCTTCCAGCAGTGCAGCAGGTTCCTGCTCGATGCAGGGATGCCTCCAGAATCCGCATAGCCTTCAAAAGTAAGAAATGTTTAATTTATTGTGCTGTGAACCTGGGAATTTGTGATTTACCAGTGTCATGTGGAATTGCAAAGAGAGCCTCACACAGCCAGCTGCATGAATTTGCGCCTGGTTGCACAAATGTCTTTTTGTTATATCTAAGGAAGTTACACTGATATTTTGTAACAAGTGAAGTTTCAGGAAGGAACGAAATCAGCAACAACAGGCTACCAGGACAATCAAAAACAAAACTCATATATGCAGTAAAACGTGGCGCACTGGATTAAACAAAAATATTGAGCACATGAAAAGCATTCTGAAAGCTAGATCGCGATTTTGTAGCGATGCTATTCCTTTTCGTTATTCGTTAGTGGTCTGACCGCCGCCCCGGCCCGTGCTACGTACTGGAACAGCCGGCCGTTTGCGGTGTGCGACAAGAGTGGTATAGAATCGAGGGGTAAGTATCGCTACAAAATCGTAGTCCTTACTTTATTGCGCACTACCGTATAACCTACGATTGCAAGAGCTGGCATCCCGTTCGTAAGAATTGGTTGGTCTATGTCTTTCTTAAAGGCCGGTGTCTTAAATGTCTGGATTAAAAATAAACTTCGTTACTGTAATATCGGCATATGTCGGGTTTTCAACATAGAAGACAAATACGCGAAGACACTCAAGAACATTAACAATACACAGGTTCTCGCGACGTGGTCCTCCAAACCAAACTGTATACATACAAAAATCTCCATACAAGCTTCTATCCGCTTAAGCGTCAAACATCGGAATCGTGTGCCAACGCGCGAAGCCCATGATACATCGACGGATACATTACACATGTACTGTACTTGCGGGAATGCATATATAACGAATAACTTCTTGCCAGAAAACTACCGAACGAACAGCAACTTTCAGTGTTTTCATAATTGTGTGCCCATTCAGGCATAGCAATCAAGGCGGGTAGCATATATTTTACAGCAGAATGCAAGTACGCTGTAACATCAGCGGAAGCCTTCGTGAAATTGCTTGCTAAATGTGCACAGCAAGACGGCCAACCTACGATCAGAAAGCGCTTTGCTCTAGCTAGTTACACAACGTTCATTACGTAAATCATAAGTTCAAGAATGCGCGCAAGGGCCAAACTTGCTTACCTTTCAAAAAGACTTGGCCAACGCTCCTTCGTCTCAAAGGTACCGAGGCACCGACGTCTTTCTGGCGCAAGCACTGTAGAACTTCCGATGAACTCCAGCTCCACAAAAGCACAACCTTCAACAGCCTTCCATACACTACGATTCGAAGCTCCAGTACCAGACTTTTCACGAGAGCGCGGGCAGGCAGCTCGGACGGGCGCTGTAGTAAGACACTCACTGTCGACACTGATAGATCGCACGAAACACACGGCGAACTAACGGCGTTACACGAGTCCGGAAGGTTTGCGATGGTTACTGCACACGACAAGGAGAACATTTTGTCTAGGCACTTCTAAAATATATCTCAAATACCGCCTTACTGCATTCACTAGAACCAACGTGGTACGTCGACCAAACGAATACTGCAGTGGCGCCACTCTGCGGTTTTTAGAAAAATGTGTCGTAAATGAGAAAATTACGTGTTTTTTCCTAACAACAAACGGTAGGGACACTTTAACAAATTTCTTGAGTCCAAAAGTGTTAACTTTGTATAAATATGCACCTTTTATACGAAGTTTAAGAAAATGTACTGTATATGTATAAAAAAAAAACGAAGCGGATGTCGCCTTCAAGATTCGCAACCGCTTCAGTCGCATGCAGTTTGCAAAAGCACGGCCTTCGAAATCAAACGTTGTCGCTCAAACGAAACTGTAGCTGGGAGGAGGGCAGGCATTTAGGCCCCAATTGTTGGGTTTACAGTGCCTAGGTAGGCTTCCTTATTTATAAAGAATATACAGGGACTAACGCCGAACCATGAGCGAGCTTTAAGCAGGGGACACACGGTACGATTCGGCGTCCGATCCAACGTGCGTGTATCCGAACGGTCGAGCGGCGCGTAAGCTCCGCCCAGATCCAGCCCCCCTCCCCCCTCCCCAGCTTGAGTTTAGATTCACGTCGAGAAACGCAATATAAAAACTCTGCACAACACTGCTTCGCTTTACGTGAACACTGTCAATAACATTATGCCCCTGCAAGTGACAGGACACTTCACGACGGCGCGTTGTCCACTGACGGCTCCGGTAACAGCCAGCGCGATACGGCCGGCAGGCATAGCTAGGCGGACGCTGCGGCCGACGGCGCTTGATTAAGCCCTAGTTCGATGAAGAGGGCTTATTTTTGCCAAAACAATTAACGCTGTGCACTTAGGTAGCCCGTAATCAAATACAATTGGTTTACTCGACGCAGTCGTTGCGAAGGGCAAACGTGCAAGCGAAGCGAGCAGCCTCGCTCGGACGGTCGGTGCATAGAGATCGGTGTGTGCTGTTTGTCCGCGGAAAGGCCCTCGCGTCGTGGCTCCCGATTTCGACGGTAGCTTAGTGCTAGTGTACTAGGCGCTGTTTTGCATCATAAGCACATGTTCGAGATAACTTTATTGAACTGGTAACTATTTCGTGTCGGCAACAAACTGCAGCAGGCAAGGGAAAAAAAAAAAAAGACGGCGAGAAACCGGCCTGCCAGCGCCGCCTCCGTGGAGGGAACGTCAGAGAACGTCACATCAGCTGCGGCCAAACGACGGTGCGGAGTGTGCGGTTGTCGGACACATCGGACGATGAAAATCTGCCCGGTTTGTCGCACGCCGGACGTCCGATCCGGCGCTTCGGCACGGCAAAACACCTCGATTCCGGCTGCCGTTCAGGCGCGTCGGACGCCGGATCGGACACCGAATCGGACCGTGTGTCTCCCGCTTTAGTTGGCGAACACGAGCCCATCAGCGCGCCGTCCGTGCACCTCCGTCTGCTTGCAATGGTGGATGGCCTACGGGCTTCTTTGACGCCTACTGAGCACAAATTCATGATCACCGCTCGTATACACGCTTCCTACAGCGCTAGCTGTTGTGTTTACGAGATTATGTGCCCTCACCTTGAATTGGTGAGCCCGCTCGACATGATCGCATCTATTTCTAGTGCGTGAGGCTTTCCATTGACTGTCACTACAACTAACCAACGTTTTGTTTATTTTGTGCTACAGTGGGTCGTGACGATTCCGTTCACAGCTTCAAAGTGGACAAGAGACAGTCGTTTTCTCGCTCGTAGAAGCATGAAAAAGTGGGCTTGTGCTTGGCAATGAACTTTGACCGACACGCTTGCTTCCGCCCGGAGCAGCAGACACGACAACTCGCCGTTTGTAGGCTGCCGGCCGATGGCGGTATCCCTCGCGAACGGCAAGATATTTACCTGCCGTAGAGAGGATCGGTCCAGGAACGATTCTTGAGGCGATTTTTGTCGCTGAATGCGAGCATGGCCACGCCGGTTCGCCGTGCAGAGCGGAATCGGAACATTATTTTTCGATGAGTTCGCACTGACGCAATGCAGTCGATCGGCTCGTCGGTCGTGCAACGGGCGGCGCGCCGGCAGGAAGCCGCGCGCCCACTTGAGACACATCTTACGCGACGTATGTAGTACATACGTTCCAAGTTTCCAACGTTCTGCCGTTCCGCTGGTGGATGCACCGCCACGGCATCTATCTTTGCCATTCCTGCCGCGGCCGTGCCTGTCGCCGAGCGTAGGCTTAACTGGATTGGGCGGAGCTTGCAACCTTGGGGAGTAAAGTGGTAGTATTTAATCACGTGATCTTCAGGTTGGTTCCAGATCACGTGGTTTTAAACTCTCAATAGATGGTTTTTGGTCACGTGATCTAAAACTCTGTACGTCGTAAAGCCGGCTCATGACATCCTTTTACTACGTTTCTCAGAGATGGTAGTAAAACGATGTAATGTAACGCATTTTACTGCCTCATGCCAGAGTAATTTTCTGGTGCAAGGTGGTCTTCAAAGCTCATGAGCCGCAAAAACCCCAATGTCGGCTAACTTTTGCTTACAGTGTGGTCGCACATGTATGGCGTACCCCAAGTTCGTTGCGGTGCTGTGTTGCCAGTGAGAAAGATCGGAGTGCAAGCAACTGTTTTTATGTATCTGCGAACGGATATTTTAACCCGAAGAAAAACGGTAGGACACAAGTATGCGTACTGTAAATAAAGCTTCTTATTAAGCGATGTGCATCGAATTGTTATCGCGCATATAGGTTTTGGTCACGTCATTGCTTCCGATATTGCATTAACATTACGCTCTATCCGAGACACTGATTTAGACGCATGCCTGCTCGCTCCGAGTTTAAGCATTCACTCGACAGATCAGCTATGTAGCTCCTTTTCACAACCGAGAGATATTGCTTGGACGCGGAGCAAGTAGTGCGGTGTATAATATGTATGACTGCGCATTTTTCGGTGTTACGTCGGCTGCTGCGGGTCATGCTCACACGTAATAATTTGTTGCTACGCTACCACTATATCGCAAAAATTTAATTTTGCTATGAAGCAGACGCACTTACATTTTTCTTGCTTACTGTAACTAACGCACTGCTTTTTGGCCGCGAACGCCGGCAGTGTGCGAAGTCGCTCCAGCACTCAGAATCGCATGCTAATTGTGAAAATTTACGCCATTAACTTTTTTCTCTCACTATTCTGAATTAACAGTTTTGTGTTGATTAAGGTATTCTGTTAATATCAGAGAGGCACATCTCGTATGAACGAGCATGGGAGTCGTAATTCTGAAGGAAGCACAGCTGCTCCCTAGGCGGTTTAGAGGCACACAGTATCGTGGCTACACTGTAAACGAAAACAAACCCACCTGGGAGTTTTTATGAGGTGATGTGCCCTAAAACCTCCCCTCTCAAATATTTACTCCGATGTATGGGAGCAAAACAGCGCCATCCCCTCGTTTCACTCCGCTGGCTAGCTGCGGGATTATTAAGGCGACATGACACGATTTTACTCCGCTTAAAAATCTTGTTCTCCCGTGAAACTCCGACAGGGAGTTTTAAAAAACTCCCCTCCGCCGATACAGGTTGGTCACGTGGCGCTTCCCATGAGGCTGTGCGCCTCGCCAGCGACCGGGCGCGTTCGGCGGAGCGGGCAGTGCTCATGGCTGACGGTTTGTTTACGTCTGCGAAGTGTCGTTCCGTGACAGCGTTTCGTCAATTTGTTTCCCGTATTCCCTTCCAGAAAGTGTTATAGGCATGCCTGAAGCTCACTGTATCTCAGCTTCAAGTACATTAGCTGTGATTGCTTTGCTGACAACGATGATTGCAAGAACCACGTTTTCAAGTGCGGAAAAAGGCTTAGGTATACCTCGAAGCTGCTCACTGGCTCGTGATGTCGGCTCACGTTCTGGCTGTGTTTTCGTGCTGCGTCACCCTGTCTTGTGTTCTTCAGTGCGTGAAATGCGACTTCTATGTCCTTTTGAGTACATGCTGACAACGTCCAGTGTAGTGTTTGAAAGGACCGCGTAGCAATGGTAACAATAGCCACTGTTCGAGCGACATCCGTGCTAGTCGCGCATGAATGGCGTAACCCAAGTTCGTTGCGGTGCTGTGTTGCCAGTGAGAAAGACCGGAGTGCAAGCAACTGTTTTTATGTATCTGTGAACGGATATCCTCGCCCGAAGAAAAACGGTAGGACATAAGTATGCGTACTGAAAATAAAGCTTCTTATTGAGCGATGTGAATCGAATTGTTATCGCGCATATATGTTTTGGTCACGTCGTTGCTTCCTATATTGCATTAACATTACGCTCTATCCGAGACACTGATTTAGACGCATGCCTGCTGGCTCCGAGTTTAGGGATTCACTCGACAGATCAGCGATGTAGCTCCTTTTAGCAACCGAGACAGATTGCTCGGACGCAGAGCAAGTAGTGCGGTGTATAAAATGTATGAGTGCGCATTTCTCGGTGTTAATTATGTCGGCTGCTGCGGGTCATGCTCAAACGTAATAATTTCTTGCTACGCTACCACTATATCGCAAAAATTTAATTTTGCTATGCAACACATGCACTTACATTTTTCTTGCTTACTGTAACTAACGCACTACTTTTTGGCCGCGAACGCCGGCAGTGTGCGAAGTCGCTTCAGCACTCACAGAATGGCATGATAATTTTGAAAAAAAAACGCCATTAACTTTTTTTCTCTCACTATTTTGAATTAGCAGTTTTGTGTTGCTTAAGGTATTCTGTTAATTTCAGAGAGAGAAATCTCGTATGAACGAGCATGTGAGTCGTAATTCTGAGAACAGCACAGCTGCTCCCTAGGTGGTTTCGAGGCACACAATATCGTGGCTATATATACTGGCACCGTTGCTTCTTGAGTATCGCGTGTACGTGTGATGTCTTTCAAATTTCTGCATTGGGCGTTTCTGAAATGTTTATGTATGTCATGATATATGTGCTTTCATTGACTTGTTCCGTCGAATTCGACGCGGTCTCGTGTGCGTATTTCGAAATTTGACCAGCAGCCTCTGCATGTAAACGTGTTCGCGCAAACTCACGCGATGGCTCTTTTTATACTCCCGTTGCACCTCGAAAAAACTCCGTCAATAGCAAAGCAAAAAATAAAGAAAAGACAGAAAAAAACTCCCATAATTCCACGCGAAAATTCCGCTCGTACGGAGTAAAAATTCTACTCCGATCATACGGAGCAAAAAAAACTCCGAACCGGGGGGTCGCTATAGGACAAGCAGTATACTCCCACCTCGGAGTTATTTCCGTTTACAGTGTATATATACTGGCACCGTTGCTTCTTCGGTATCGCGTGTACGTGGGATGTCTTTCAAGTTTCTGCATTGGGCGTTTCTGAAATGTTTATGTATGTCATGATAAATGTGCTTTCATTGACTTGTTTCGTCGAATTTGACGCAGTCTCGTGTGCATATTTCGAAATTTGACCAGCAGCCTCTGTATGTAAAGATGTTCGCGCAAACTGACGCGATGCCTCTTTTTATACTCCCGTTGCACCTCAAAAAAACTCCGTCCATTGCAAAGCAAAAAAGAAAGAAAAGATAGAAAAAATACCTCCCATAATTCCACGCAAAAATTCCGCTCGCACGGAGTAAAAATTCTACTCCGATCATACGGAGCATAATAAACTCCGAACCGGGGGGTCGCTAGAGGACAAGCGTTATACTCCCACGTCGGAGTTATTTCCGTTTACAGTGTACTCCCCCACCTCTAGTAGTTCTATCTTTTCGATATACGTTGTAACATGAGGGAAAGATTTCATCGTCACTAATTTCCTTTCTCAGCCACGTCTCTGTTATCACCGCGATGTGGGGATCATGCTGCATAAGTATGGTTTCTAACTTATCTATTTTATTAGTGACACTGCGCGCGTTTATGTTAAGTAGCCTCAGTTCTTTCCGTTGGGTTACATCTCCGGCTTTTTTGAAGGACCTAGCGATTTTTACTTTGGATGTGCTTTCCAGATGTGGGATCTGGTCGCATTGCTCAGTTATGTCTGCGGCAATGGCACTTGGCTTCGAGTATTTGGCCGTCGGGTTTCGCTTGCCGCCGTGCGTCGCTTTTTGCTTCCGTTTTTTTGAACAGGTACTTTATCATTTTTGTTTTCGTCCCAAACGTATGCCTTTTTATTGATATATAGCTTATCGTATCTAAGGAAAATTCTCAAGGAAAAATCGTGTGCTCGCCTAAATTAAGAAGAGAAAATTTTTTGACAATGCGTTTTACGAATCACACTTTCGAGCTTTCCAAAAAACTTCACATGTTCCTAGCGGTGCCGAAATTTCTTTTCCCCAAAAATGTTTGACAGAAAGACTTTTTGCTTTAAATAGATAGTCCTCAATTTTTTTTTTCAATGAAATCGCTGATGGTCGAGTGCCAAGGTTGGGACAGTTGGCGTGGAATGACCCAGCTCTGACTATTACCGCTGCTTGTGCTTCTGTGGAGACCATCAGTCTCCACAGAGGCATACAAAGGAACCAATGCTTATGAGAGGTAGTAAAACAACACTTGTACATTTTTAATGGCGCTGAAAACATTATTGTCGACAGACTTCTCGCTTGTAGCCAGCATTACGATGGATTATACAGTGCTGAGGTGGTAATAGCTTTTTTCTGTTACGAGGAAACAGAAGAATACGAAGCACGCGCGCAATCCAGCATCACATGCATCGGAGGACGCATACGTGCCGACTTGGGTTTTCAGCTTACTGCCATCAGGCTAGAATAGGGTTGTGTGTAAGTTATCATCAGCAGTAATAGTCCGTGTGCGCTTTCGGTTGAAAGCGCCGCATTACTGCTGAAGAATAATTCACCCGGAAAGCAAGAAGGGAGTTTTTCGACATTTAGCCAGCGCGTCGTCCACTATCGGGAAGGTGAAGCCAGAAGGTGCTGAAGGTGATGAGAAGGTGATGGTCATGTGTTCAGGGATGGCAACGTCCCTGCAGAGGCGCTGTAAATTGTCTATCTTGTATCGCTCTGCGGAAACTTTATTCTTGCTGCAGGAATTGTGACCACCGCGGTAGTTTCCTTGTTTTGTTTTTCTGAGATCACGGGATAGATTGAATGACGGGCACAAGTGTTAAAGGGCAACTACGATGGTCTTTCGAGGTCAACAAATCTCAATAAAATTGGCTTGAAGAATAACTTCCGTTATTTCTTCAAAACAGCAAACTTGAGAGTTGCACAGATTTTATAAAAATGAATCTTGGTAATTCCTTCAAACCACTTGCATTGCCTCCTCCTCAGCTACCGGCCAAATTGTGTTAAGACGTAAACGGCGGCATACGCAGAGCAGGCTGGGCATGAATGGCAGACGACAGGGTCTAGGAGCCGGCGACCGTGAGCTAATGTTTGTCGGGTGAAGTTGCTATCGCGAGAAGTTACGTTCTGTGTGGGCGGAAAAGTGATTAGTGGCAATTGATGTTGCCTTGCTAGATGCGCGAACTTCAGCGCTCGCCGGCCGCACGCACAGTTTGAGCCAATGTCGGTAGCGTTCAGTCGCGGTCAGGGCTATCAAAGTCGCTGAGTTCGTGCGTCTTCTACCAGCGGACGTGAGCCACTGACCTGAATCTAATTAAGACACTAGGATGAAGAAAACTGTTTTTGTAGTTCATTTTAAGGCCATATATTCATACTGTTCAGATTTCAAATAAACCATTCTTTATTTCGTACAGTGCACGCACAAGAAGTGAGAAGCTACGACATGGCGCACCATTATCATCGATGCGTTGCCGTTCTCGAAGACTACCAGTCGCACTCGCTGGCGTTTCCCTAAATGAAATATGTCCACATACATGGGTGTAGCTTTACGTATTTTTATGCTGACTCATTATTTAGCTTCTAAAGTGCACTGTTTGCCTCTTATCGGAATGCAAATGTCAATGGTGCGGCACTGGCATTGGCTTTTTGCGAGGAAATTGCGTGTCGTCTAAATGAAACAGCATACGCGGAAAGTCTACATCATGGAACACATGAATTGTGTGCATGAATAGAGTACGAAGAATGATGAGATATTCACAGACTCGCCGACTGGCGATCCTGAACTCTTGTTCCTAAATTTGCCCGGCTATTTATCATTATCTTTGTCTTCTGCATATTCATTTTCAATCCCACTCTTACACTCTCTCTGTTAAGGTCCTCAATCATTTGTTGTAACTCGTCTGCATTGTTGCTGAATAGAACAATGTCGTCGGCAAACCGAACGTTGCTGAGTGAGTGAGTGAGTGAAAAACTTTATCAGCTCTAGATTCGCTGGTCTTCTGCGGTCTTCAGATGGAATCGTCCATCTTCTAACACAACAGTCGGTTGCCCTTAGTCCAGGGCTCCGCTGGATGCTGCTGCCAGTTGTGCTCGCCGAATCAGACCTTCTTGGTCGACCTGGCGATCGCTGGAGAGCACTCCCTCCCATTGTTCCGCACTCGGGTTTGGTATAACGGGTGCCACGTCTATCTTCTGGCATGCCCACGTTATGTGATACAGCGTGGGTGTTTCGTGGCACCAGGGGCATTTGTAATTGTATTGTGTCGGATAAATTTTGCTGAGTACGTGTAGGTTCGGGTAAGAGCCCGTTTGTAGCTGCCTCCACGCGACAGAGTCCTCTCTGCTAAGGGAGCTGTGCGGTGGTGGATACCGCTTTCTGCAGCCCTTGTAGTAACTTAGTATCGCCGAATAGTCTTGGGGTACAGGTTCGGTCTCCTCGAGGTCGCCTACGTGGGATGCTCGGTAATAAGTGTGCCCTCGAGCTATCCTGTCCGCCTCTTGGTTCCCTGCGACTCCCGTGTGTCCCGGCGTCCATACTATTGTATGCCTAATTGGTTCTTCTTTTGTTTGTCGTTGTGTTATGTGGTCTCCGGAGCGGAGTATGCGGAGCGCTCCGTGCCCTATTCTGCCGCGTAGGTAGTTGCGGCACGCTGTTTGCGAGTCTGTAAGGATTGTTAAAGACCGTTTAGAACGATATCCCTCCGCTGCCGCTAGAGCGACGGCCGCTTCTTCAGCCTCGATTATCGTACAGCCTTGTAGTGATGCGCTGGTGATCTCGCGTAGGTTCGAATCAATCACCGTTGCTACCGCGTTGCTGTTGCTCTATATTCGCCGTCGATCTTTACTCCTAAGCCTTTCCAGTTTAATAGCTTGAATACTTCTTCGAAGCACGCAGTGAATAGCATTGGAGAGATTGTGTCTCCCGGTCTGACCCCTTTCTTTATAGGTATCTTCCTACTTGTGGAGAATTAAGGTAGCTGTGGAATCTCTGTAGATATTTTCCAAGATATCTACGTAAGCGGCCTGTACCCCTTGATTAAGTAATGCCTCTATGACTGCTGGTATCTCTGCTGAATCAAATGCCTTTTCGTAATCTATGAAAGCCATATAGGGAGGCTTATTATACTCTGCGGATTTCTCGGTAACTTCATTAATGACATGGATTTGATCCATTGTAGAGTACCATACGCGTCACCTTGACGCAATGAGTTCTCGCTGTTTTGTGACGTTCAGCGACAGACAGGTGAAGTGGGTGCAGCCTGAAACCTTTTGACCAATAGCAGAGGGTTGATGGCGAAAAGGCGTCGAATCAGAAATAATTATTTTTCTTTTGTTCAGTCGAATCATGCATAATCAGTGTGTACACGTCGCGTCAGATTGGGAGCGATCCCAGTTTTCGTGACGTCGCATGACAGACAGGCGAAGGGGGGGGGGGGCAAAAAAGTTTTTGACCTATCGCGGAGGGCTGATTGCAGAATTGGAATAGAAAACGTTGGGATAGCTTTACGTGATGGCGCCCCAGGTGTCACCCACTCGCTGCTTCTCGCGATCTTCCGATAAGCGAAGCAGTCGCGCCACACTTCGCTCCGTTTGCGACGTGCTGCGCGAGATCGACAGACTGTTCGCGCCAGCCAATGCATCACGAAATGAAAACACGTACATCAAATTTCGCATTAGGGAGTACCGTAATCGCCGGTGAATTTTTTTCACCTTTCCTCTCTCGGCTCTTTGCAACCAGAGACTAATGCGACATTCGCCTCTCGGAAAGCTGTCATTCGTGCGTGCTCCGATTGTCACGCAGTGCATTTTGATTATGTACTTACGCAACTCAATCTTACTAAAAAGAGTATGTTCGTATTTGCATAAGCTAGACTTTTCGATAAGCATCAACAACGCTGTTCTGTGCTTCTGCACCAGTTGTTTCACATGTGACGTTAACACGAACGCCGAAGCAGTTATATGCACGGTGAAGTTTTAGTTGGAAAAATGAAAAAAGAAGATATTGGGCGCTTAAGTATGAGAATACGAGTTTTGATCGATAGTGTTAAAAAGAAGGGTAAGAAGACCATTTAACGTGGGTATTGCGTTTAATTACGAAGAAATGAGGAATAATCTTTTGATACGCGCATAAACTGAAGCAAATAATCTAACAGCATAAATTAACACAAGGATAGAAGGCGGCGCGTGTTGCGAAATAAATAAATAAAAGAAAGCTGCGTAACGAATAGTTTTATGGTAAGTTATTGGACAGGAGCAGCATATTTAGGGTTGTTGCCATAGAAGCAGGATTCCAATGAAGCTAAGTCGCGAAAAGTCTGCCAGATTGATGAAGTATAACGTGTTGCAAAAATCACGTGCGGGCATCACGGGAGAAAAGAGAGCAACAATCAAGAGCGGCGCTGTACGGCGTCGCTGCAGATTGATCGCATGACGGCATCGACAGAGAGAAGGAAACACTAATTACATGGGGGCGCCGCCGAAGCAATGCAAGCACGTGACAGGTGCCGCCAGGACAAAAGACAGCTCCATTAAGCTACGGGACGAGTTGAGAAAGAGCGGGCGGTCTTCACGATGCACTGTGTGTAATTAAAGCTTATCTTCTGTGTCGCCTTTTGCTAGATCTCTGTGCTTTATTGTGTTTATAATCGTTCGGTTACGTTTATAGGAAGTCTTGTGCGACATCAAGACGCGACAGCGAGAAATGAACTTCGGGGACCGGCCTCGCAGCGAGCCGTCTGGATGGCCTCAAGCGTCCAGGGGCTTCGAACTATTCTTTGGCATCGACGGAATGTCTTACAGGCAGTTTAGTAGGACTGAGTTTCACCCTATACTATACTGACGGGGTGAAATGACCGAAAATTGCGGCTCTGGTCTCTTAACACACGCGGAGAAATAATATGGGTCCCATCAAACAAGCGGCTTTCCTAGCTTGAATGCTGCTACAATGAAGTGGTTTGCTCACGAGATACTAATTGAAACTATTAAATTAGATTGCGATCGCTATACGGGGAGAGCTGAAGATAAGCACTTCAACGAACACGTAAACTACACGCACAAGCACATTTCTTACTGCTGATAGAAATAAAAAAAGAAAGAGCGTATTTGCCTGGCTATTACGAACGTGACCACTATATGCGGCCATGCTGTATTCAACGATATAATCATTCACCTTTCGGCAAATAATTATCATAGCCGTTTTCACAAACTGGTTCTTCCACTTTCTTCGAGTTTCTTGCTATAATAGTTAGAGATACAAACTTTAACGACATGGCAGAGCATCGCTATATGTAGCTATTCATCTAGACATGTGCGAGTCGGAATTGACCATCGGCGCGCCTAATCCCCGCAGCCGTGCCATTACACCGGACCACACTCGCAGGAAGCGGGCAGGGGAAATGGGGTTGGAAATTTATGGCACATCGGCCGCCGATTAGCGCGACTTTTATTACTGGCGGCCGTGTCCCGAGAGTCTGTGGGCACCGCGGAGAGGACGAGCGATCGAAGAGGCAGTGGGGTCGGTCCGCAATTAAGCATGCGATCAAGAGGCCCGCGCTATCGGTTCATCAGAGAGCGAAGCGATCCTACGGTGCGGCTTTCTCGCGGTCCGCTTTCGCGCAGCTCGTGGTGGCGTTGGTAACACTGTCCCACCGATTCGTTCTCGCCAACCACGCCCGTGCCGCCGCGGTGCACTGCAAACGTGGACCCTCGGGCCCCTTCTTTCTTTTTTCATCTACATGTATGTTTTATAGCTTTCTGGGTGCCTACAGCGCCGTGTTTTTTTTTTTTTAAATGACATATACACTGCATTCGCTTGTGTTTGCTGCAGTGCTTCGAAGTCGTCCGGTATAAGCGCGAAACATATATTTGCTAACAAAAGGATCAGATCCGAGCTGTCATTTTAACTACCGCATCCAACAAGTTTCCAACAGGTTACAGCAGTGGGAGCACTCATCTTTCTGGCGCACGGCCCGATCGATGGAATGTGCATGCATGGCGTAGATGAGTTTCCCTGTGAAGTCGTTTACTGTAACGCAGTTGGCTCGCAGTATTCACACGTCTTGCGCAATTTTAGCGACAGCTCTGCGAAAAAGTAGTACGTGGGTCAGGAGAGGTTGCAGCCAAGACTAAATCAAGCGTAACAAGTGTAGTCTTTTATGCCCCGGCAACGCGTGCGATATTTTCGAAAAGGGCGAGTTGCTCACCTTTCAAACGTACTTGAACGACTCCGCTCCTGGCACGCATCTATGCATGCCTGGACTGGTAGTGCTACAATAATAATAAGCGCAGTCAAAGCGTCCAGACCACCACCTTGCCGATTACCCTTTAGAATTTCTACTTAGTTGTTTCAATTTTCTTTTTCTTTTTAATAATGTGCGCGTATTTCGACTTTAGATTAGCCACGTTCCTTTTCGCTGAAACTGCTTTCCGCGCACTTTTTCTCCAAGCCTCGCCCACGTGGCCGCGGGGCGAAGCGGATGAATTCTCCGAGTCCTCTGTATCTCCTTGCTTTACAAAACGGGTTCCGCCGTTTTATTGCGCCGTCACCCGTTTTTCGCAGTTTCCGAGATGCCGGCGCCCCTTTTGCTGCGGCTCGCGCTCTCTTGGTTTCCGCTCCGACGAGTCCAAGCTCCGTTTGACGTCCGCTTGTGCGTGATGCGGCCTGCCATGAGTTCAGGGACGCGTTCGCGCGTGAATTTACGTGACAATCCGAGATTAGACGTGAACCCGACGGTGTCGACGCGTTCTTGACTGCTCCCCTTGGCGCCTTTGTGCACGGCGGCCTCCTTTAAGCCTCTTTCTTTATCGAGCTGAACGAAGCGGCGCGAAGCGGGAAAAGTTGGAAATGCGAAGAAAAGGAGGGCACGTCCGAGTGCTGTGAAGGTGAAAGATTATAAGCGTAAAAGTTTTTTGGGGTGGATGAAACCCCTGGAGAAGGGCAGGAAAAGTTTTGCCGGCTTTCTTTTCCCCCCTTTCTTTATTTTATAATCTTCGCGGTGCGCGGGGAACCTCGAGCAAAGGGCTCGTCTGTGTTGATGTTGAATCGTGATGCCGTATCAGCTGGCAGCTCAATCGAAAATAGGCGTCAAAGGAGCGCAGTGCGAGAATGAGAAAAGGGACGTCGCATGAAAAGGAGCCAAGGCGGCTGAGATTCCGAAGCAAAAAAAAAAATATATTGCAGTAGGGAATGTTGTTCGCTACAGAATACAGAACGACAATATCGACGAGAAATAAATTACCAATGGCGGCTCTGAAAATGTGCGAAAATGTAAGCGAAATCCTATACAATGGAAAGAATAAACAGAGGCATAACGAAAATAATCTTGGAAACGAGGATCTCAAAGTTTTGTTGTCAGAAAATGAAACAACAGTGCGATGAGGATGCTGGCCAACCTGAAAAGTCGCTGTTCCTCGGTATAAGGAAAATATCGCTATAGAACATTTGACCTCTCTAGTAATTACTCAACAAAACTATATCAGTTAAGACTGGACATGCTCAGACAGCAAGCAGCCAGAAAAGTAACGAAAAATAGATGAAAATATTTCGTCGTAATTCGTTAGAGCGTAATAATTCCCGTTCCACGGCCTGTCGTCGCGCGAGGAGGCATTATACTTACACAGCGGGGTGGAATGTGCGACGGTTTCCCGGAGCTCTTACAAGGCGATTCGACCATGCACGTGCGTCGAACGTAAAATAATAATAAATAAATATGTAAATAAACAAATAAATAAAGAACGAGAAAGAAGAAGGGCGCAGGCCGGCCGACTATAATTTCCGAGCCTTCCTTGAAACTTCTTTCTGGGCGAGTTGGTGCATACTTTAATTGACAAACATAACAGCGCTAACAGATGCAACCACAAAGGAACAAGGACGAGACACAAGCGCTTGTGTCTTCTCCTTGTTCCTTTGTGGATGCATCTGTTAGCGCTGTTACATTTGTCAATTCGATTCGCGAGCCATAAATGACACAAAACGTGGCCGCCAAGTGCTAACGATGAAAGCAGGTTTCCATGAGTCGTTTAAGAGCTCGGCAACAGCGATAGCATAACGTTGCACAACCCCAGAAACTCCGGGCGTCGACTGTGGTTCACCGCTTTGACGTCACGTGGTGTACGGACCTTCAATATTGAGGATTCGCGCGATCGCGCACGCAGGTATACTGAACAAAAACAGAATGCACATTAAAATAAAAGCAGGGCCACGCCAACAGCTTTCACCGCCTAGCGCGAATTGGGAATCGCGAATAACGAATTGAGTACAACCGCCGCGCGTAACAGACGAGCGGCCGGCGGGTCGACTGTGAATCAGCAGTTTTGCTTTGCGCAAGAGGTTCAGTGGCGCTTCCAGAAGGCGGGCGCAGAATCTTAAGAAAGCGACCTGCAACTTTTTTTTCCTCTCTGAACGGATTGTCATGCGTCGGTTCCCTTATAAAAAATCTACAACGGCATTTTGTCGCTGCAGTGCTCGTAATCTGAAAAGCTGTTTTTCAAGGAATAGTGAAAGCTTGTGAAATGGTGGTGATGGGCGCATGCTTCAGGATATGCTGACGCAGGATTTACGCCCTCAATTTTGGTCTGCCTCTGCTTACGAGCCCATTTACGTATTTGCGTGCAGGCGCCTCGTCGCGTTACGTTCGCTGCTACAGACACCGATTTCTTTTTTTTTTTTGCGTAGGTAACGTGCACAAGCCGAGTAGCTTTCTGAGGGCTTGATAAGTGACCGGAGTAAAGGCAGAAATTAATCTATAACTGGTCAATGTTCTAAAATTTGCTTCACTGAAGGGCTTCAGGTAAGGAGCATTAGTTTGAACAACCTGGAATAGTTCCGTTCTTTGCGCAAGCTCACATTAAAGGAAGGCATCCAAAGTCCTTTATTTCCTTATATACACGGAACACTATACCGCGCCTTTGCCTCCTAGCTAAGCATTGATGAAAGCGTAATGAATTAGGCTGGTATACACGACCAACTTAAAACTTGCGAAACGCGTCAGTTCATGTGGCTATATGGTCTGCTACTTTGTATGAGGTCGTGGGTTGAAACCCGACTATTCCGGTCGTTTTTTTTTTTCCTGAAAAAAAAAAACTACAGGCACGCCTTTAGGTTGTAATGAACGCTAATTAAATTATGGGGTTTTACGTGCCAAAACAACTTTCTGATTATGAGGCACGCCGTAGTGGAGGAGTCCGGAAATGTCGACCACCTGGGGTTCTTTAACGTGCACCTAAATCTAGGTACACGGGTGTTTTCGCCCCTATCGAAATGCGCCCGCCGTGGCCGGGATTCGATCCCGCGACCTCGTGCTCAGCAGCCGAACACCATAGCCACTGAGCAACCGCGGCGGGTCTAACGAACGCTAACAAACCCTAGATCAACATTATTCCGTGTCCTCGACTACGGCATTCCTCATTGCCCTCTGTGCAGATTCTGGTCGTTAAAATCACTCAGTAGAAACTACTGACATTTTACTCCGGGCATTATACAAGTCAAGCAACTGTTACTCATGGTGTTTAGCCACTTCACAGCCTGGGATATCCACAGCATGATTAGATACTTAACAGGAGTGTGGCTCATGTCGCTTACCATGCTTCACCGGGGCTAAAATGTTCAACGAGAATGAATGAAAAGATTTTGAGTTTTCATTTTTAGCAATAAAATCCATGTTGAACCATCAGAATACAAGCTGCTTGCATTGGCAATCACACAATAACGAAGGAAGGAAGGAAGGAAGGAAGGAAGGAAGGAAGGAAGGAAGGAAGGAAGGAAGGAAGGAAGGAAGGAAGGAAGGAAGGAAGGAAGGAAATCAAGAGGTGAAAAACAGAGAGCTTAACCAGAGTAAGTGTCCGGTTGGCTACTCTGCCAACCGGACACTTACCCTGGGATGGTCTAAGGGCTGAACAGATAAGAAAGCAAGAGAAGATTAAAATAGAAAAAAAAAGGAAAGCATCAGTTCGCACATTTTATAGTTGTTCAATGAGTCCCGTTTTCTTTAAAAAAAACACACACACACATAGCCCTTTTAAAGCACTTCGTACCGACGTCGGCCGGGACCAGGGTCCAAGAATTCTGGCTTCCGTAAGGCGACGGTTGTCAATCCTGTCGAGCGTGGTGCTGAGGACGTTTCTTGTTTGCACTGAAACGACGACAATCACACAGAAAATGCACTATCGTCTTTTGCACCCGCACACTTCACAATCTGGACTTTTGGTCATTCCGATGAGGTAAGAGTACGCATTGGTAAAAGCTACTCCAAGCCATATGTAGACGAGCAAGCAGAATTACACAATAAACTGTTTGAACTGGTGTGGCCAACTTCACCTGGCCTTGTGGCCTGAGAGGCTAGGCTACCTCAAATCCAGGTAGTTATTCAATCAGCTAAGACACGCTGTTCATCCCTCCGCACTTAGCCCTGTATCCGCGAGTGGAAGAGACGCCTCTGTTAACGGCAGAAACAATATAAAGATGCAAAACGGCCTAGCGCAGCTCAGCTAAGTTTTCGCATATACAAGCAAAGAATACTTCCTTTCTCACCGCCATTGTGCTTGCTGTGTTTATGTAAAGTTATCCAACGCATTCTGTTCGTTTGCTGCGAGCTACCTATTCGTAATAGTAAATAATTTCTAAAAACACTAAGCAGTGCCACACACCCGTAAGCATTTCAAGGCGATTTGCATTAGATCTACATATCTGTGGCATTTTCGTTATGTTGTTAAAATGTTTGTGCAAGTTCTACAGCAAGTACAAGAGCTCCTTGCATTTTCAGAAACCTGATGCATAGGAATAAATTCATTGATCTACGATCTTCATCTGACAGCGAATTTACTTTTCGAGTTTATAAAACGCATTTAATTTCCTTAACCTAAGCAGTAAGCTGTCGTTGGCTCGCTTGTTGAGCGTTATATCTATGCGAGTTCTGCAACCTTCGCTGCCCTTCTCTGATTTCGTGTTCGATCTGGCGAAAATGAAGGAAGCAAAAAAATTGTACCGCAAGAGCGTTGAACTCCTAGAACTGCATTGCTTTTCTGCCTGTCATTTGTAACAAAAGCCGCGGCGCCATCGGAGCTTCTAAATCAATAAAGAACGAAGCTATTTTCGCTTTTTAAGTTATTCCCTAACTCCGTGCCAATTTGGTTTCCGTAAAGGTCTCAGCACTGAGCTTTCGTTATTAGCTAAGAAAGAGTTAATCTTAACCGCAATTGACGAGGGAAAATTGGTCTTGGGAACTTTTGTGATATTTACCAAAGCATCCGACTATATAAACCGTGCTCTTCTAATTGCGAAAGTTTTACGCCATGGCTATTAAATCCTATCTACAGTACCGTGTCCAAACAGTGGACATAAATAAATATCTCTCTAGTCGGCTTGCTGAATCTTGTGGTGTGCCACATGGTAGCATCTTGGGCCCCTTTCGTTTTAATCTTTACATTAATGACATTATCAGACTAAACTTTTCGGCAAATTATTTATAATTTACGCAGATGACACCACCATCTTTTTAATAGGAAATATAGTTGAATTCATTGATGAAGCCAATTCAACCTTGCAGAAATTAGACGAATGGGCATGCCAAAATAGTTTTAGGTTATATACAAAAAAAAAACACACCAGAGCTATGATATTTCGCAGTAAAACTAAAAACGTTGTCGTTAACAAAACCATATTACTAAATCCTTTGCCTATCGCTATTTTACCCAGCTTTAAAGCATTGGGTGTCGAATTTCCAGAAACCTTACCCTGGGATACACATGTCGATTGCTTAGCAGTAACACTGTCACAGGTAATTGGTATTGTTTATCGTAATCGCCATATACTGCCACAAAAGGTTCTGATGATTTTTAACAGTTTGTTTCAATCTCGGCTTAATTATTGTTATTCAGTTTGGGCTACTACCACTCAAGACAATGTGCACAACATTCATGTCTTGCAAAAAAAAAAGTTCCTACGCGCAACTGAAAATTTCCCTGGTTACTTTCATGCACTTGAATTTTTTCTAAAATATAGAGTGATGCCAATCACAACAATGTGCGATTATCGATTGTGTAGAACTTATAAACAAGAGTTCAAAACTGGATCGAGTTTTCTTAAGCAACCTGCAAATTAGAAAACAATACCGCTATACATATATGCAATACGCAAAAAGGAATGCTGGAAAGTACTAACAGTAAGAACAACATATGGACAACAGACGCTTCGAAATAATCTACCAAGATTGCTAAACGGATTACACAGCGAAGCGATTCAACTGGAGAACACTACCTTTACAGCTATTCGTAGTTACTTCAACTTAAAGCTAGACGAAGTTCTTTGATCTTATTTTTCTTTGATATTTTTTGAGCAAGAAAATTTTTTTTTTTTAGTCTGGTGCTTCGCTTTTTTTTTTTGACAAGAACACTATGCTTGCTTTGTCCATTCTTGCTCTGCATCTAGCAGAAAAATATTTGCAGAATAAAGTACACTTTGGGCTTTTTTTGCCTTTTACACCTCTTAGAACACTGCATTTGTCTGTGAAGGAACATATGCTTATATTTTATGTATTCCTATAAGATTGTGTAAGCTTGCATTTTTGTAAACAACTTTCTTTTGTTACTTGCGTTATTTCTGTGTATAAATTCTCGAAAGTTATAGGCTGATTGTGCTTGTTATTGCTTTAATCGCCAATGCGGGGGCCTGCGGCTTTGTCAGGCTGTCGAAATGACAGCTTTTTCCGCACGCCCCTTCGTATCATTACACTGTACTGATGCGAAAAATAAACATCATTGTCATTGTCATACGTTGATTTAGGTGCTCGAGTGTCACGATCTCAAAGGTTACATCCATTTAATTTCTTCTACTTCGTCCATGTGACCTCAAGATATAGCTTTTGTTGAGCGACAATCACTGGCCGTTTCCATGACCGTGTAAATATGAAGACAGCAACAACAACAACAACAACACTTATTGCCACTTTGTAGAGGATATAGAGAGGTTCAGCCCCGTCAAAGCCAACAGGGGGCTTGAAGGACTGGGCCAGGCAGTTTACGGCAGAGGTAACAAAATGGCAACAAAAAACAGAACGTTGATTGAAACGAACGATAGGTTCAGATGAAGAAATAGAAAAACAAGGCAATCACAAAACCAGTACCAAGGACATCAGTGCTAACTCCAAGGAAACAAAACTTAAAATACATAATCTCATACTTCTAAGCAGAACTGTAAAAAAATACAACAATGAACACAATGTTCTCAAATGCGTTTTTAGGTTCCGCATAGAGTTTACAGCAAAAAGTTTTTTTGGTAACCCATTAAAATGTCCGGCACATAAGCACACCGTCTTGCCTTTCCGTACCTTGTTACGCTCCGTGGTACATAATATCGAATGGTTTTCCGCAACTTCCGGTTAGGATCATATGTAATTAAAAAGTCTGAATTCCAGAAGTGGTGATGAACAACAGTTTGTACGAAAAGAGAATGGAATGAGGGAAGACGTAAGAACCGGAAGATGTCCGCCCCGGATGGGATATGACAATTATACGCAATGCTCTTTAACATGTTTTTTAAGATGCTATCGATTCGACAATGCCAGTGGGAAGGACATGACGCAAATAAGGTGATTCCGTATCTAAGAACACTATACGCAAGTGCATAAATTATAGTTTTCTTCATATACATTGGAGCCAGAGATCCGATATTAAAGATTAACCCTGAAACCTTCCGTGGCCTGGCACTTTACTCAGAACGGGGCTTGGGAGTCCAGTGGGTTTAATGTTTTCTGTATAGAAAGAGGCGTTCGATGTCGTCCTGAGGACAGGCGCCATTTCTTTCTCTTATATGTCAAATAGAATATTGTCTATACCCGTTTGCTCTCAGATACAAACCGCTCTCTTTCTGTCTCTTAAAGTTATGCCTAGCATTCTTCGTTCCATCGCGCTTTGCGTGGTCCTTAACTTGTGCTCAAGCTTCTTTGTCAGTCTCCAAGTCTCTGCCCCATATGTTAGCACAGGTAAAATGCACTAATTGTATACCTTCCTTTTCAATGATAACAGTAAGCTCCCAGTGATGAGCTCACGATGTCTGCCGTATGCGATCCAACCCATTTTTAATCGTCTGTGAATTTCCTTCTCATGGTCAGGGTTCCCTGTGATTAGTTGACCTAGGTAAACGTACTCCTTCACATACTCTAGAGGCGGACTTGCGATCCTGAACTCTAGTTCCCTTGCGCGGCTGTCCATCATTATCCTTGTCTTCGGCATATTAATCTTCAGCCCCACTCTAAAAGGCTGCGTTCACACTTGGTGTCGGAGCAGGCGGAAGCGGAAAAAACTTGACAAAATTCGCCCGCCTAGGCGGAGAAACGGGCGGAAAACCAGGCGGCGAAAAAATCGGTCTCGGACCGATTTTTTCGCCCAGGCGGAGCGGAAAGACGTTCCGCTTTACCGGAAGCTGCAATCGCATGTAAACATCCGGTCGTAAAATTTAACATTTTCCATTGCTCATTGTCTATATTTAGAAAAAGCAACTAGCCAAAGCTATCGAAACTATGTCTCGTTTATCTTCCGTGGTAGACGAAAGGTAAAAACGACACGTGCAGTTGCGCGAAATGGTAGCTTTTAGTAACTGATGGGTCAATGAATGAACGTATGTCTTGAAATAGTGTAATGAACAGTGCCACCACGCGGACAAACGTACGCAAACTGGATAGATGTGTGAGAAAGCGGAAGTGGTTTCCGCTGCAGTGGCGAAACAAATGTGAACGTTTTGTACATGCGCGAAAAAGATTATCCGGCCGCTTTGGCTTTTCCGTCCGCTTGCGGTTTGCTAAGTGTGAACGTAGCCGAAGATAAACGAGACATAGTTTCGATAGCTTTGGCTAGTTGCTTTTTCTAAAAATAGACAATGAGCAATGGAAAATGTTAAATTTTACGACCGGATGTTTACATGCGATTGCAGCTTCCGGTAAAGCGGAACGTCTTTCCGCTCCGCCTGGGCGAAAAAATCGGTCCGAGACCGATTTTTTCGCCGCCTGGTTTTCTGCCCGTTTCTCCGCCTAGGCGGGCGAATTTTGTCAAGTATTTTCCGCTTCCGCTTGCTCCGACACCAAGTGTGAACGCAGCCTAACACTCCCCATGTTAAGGTCCTTAATTATGTGTTTTAACTCGTCTGCAGTGTGGCTGAATAGAACAATGTCATCGGCAAACCGAAGGTTGCTGAGGTATTCGCCGTCAATCCTTACTCCTAAAACTTCCCACTTTAAAAGCTTGAATACTTCATCCAAGCAGACAGTGAATATCATTCAAGAGATTGTGTCTCCTTGTCTGACCCCTTTCTTTATACGAGTAGGTATCTTCCTACTTTTCTTGTGTGCGGAACAAAAAAGTCCAAACAAGTGTGTCCAGTGCGGAACAGTGGGAGGGCCTGCTCACCAGCGGCGTGCTCACAGTCCAAAAAGGACTGGTGCAGCATGCTCTCAAAGTGGCCAGGCTCAGCGGTGCTCTGGAATAGGGACGCCGACCCCTCAAGACGACGGAGACTTTAGTAAAACATGAAAATCTCTGTTAGCCGCTGAAAGCTGTAAATAGAGCAATAAAGTTTTTCCTTCCTTCCTTCCTTCCTTCCTTCCTTCCTTCCTTCCTTCCTTCCTTCCTTCCTTCCTTCCTTCCTTCCTTCCTTCCTTCCTTCCTTCCTTCCTTCCTTCCTTCCTTCCAGGGTATTACGTAAGCGGTCTGTACTCCTTGATTACGCAATGACTCTATGACTGCTGGTACCTCTACTGAATCAAATGCTTTTTGGTAATCTATAAAAGCTATATAGAGAGGCTTATTGTAGTCTGAGGATTTCTCAATAATCTGATGAATGACATGCATGTGATCCATTGTAGAATATCCCTTCCTGAAGCCAGCCTGTTCCCTGGGTTGACTAAAGTCCAGTGTTGCCCTTATTGTATTGGATATTATTTTGGTAAATATTTTATATAATACTGGGAGTAAGCTAATTCGCCTATTAATCTTTCAGTTCTTTTATGTTTCTCTTTTTGTGGATTAGTATAATGTTTACATTCTTACAGTTTTCTGGGACCCTTGCAATCGATAGACACTTTGTATAGAGAGCCGCTAGTTTTTCTAGCATTATGTCTCCTCCATATTTGATTAAATCGACTGTTATTCCATCTTCCCCTGCCGCTTTTCCCCGTTTCATGTCTTGCAAGGCCCTTCTGACCTCATCTCTAGTTATAGGAGTAGTTTCTGTATTGTCACGTGGTCGTGACGTCAAAGAACACAGTAGCAATACTGTGAAAGGCAAAAACTAGCTTTTATTGGGCGAACCTGTGCCCACAAAACACGCTACACTTAAAGCACACCGAGAGCGGCGAACACAGTCGGCGATCGTCGTAAATCTGATCAGCGGGTCAAGCGTGTCGGCTTTTATACAGCAGTCATCGAATGTTCCAGATTAATCGTTGGGACCCGCATGCCTTCTACAAAGTTCTGCACCATTCGTGTCAAGCGATGAAATCAGATAACGCAAGGTTCGGCGACAACAGACAGCGGATAGAAGTATCGATAACTTTCCAGAAACTTCGGATACATGCAGGCGCGTCCCGCGCTGTGCGATAACATTTGTTAGGCGGCAAAACGTGTCGCCCGATAAAGACAAGTACACGTGTCATTACCCCCCTCTTAAAAAGCATCGACCCGATGCTGCAAACAAACGAAAGTAATAAATAAGCACTCGTAGCAAAGAAAACAACAAAATAAGGGAAGTTCGTTAGCGTCCGTAAACCGGTTTAAGACGCACCACGTGGACCACTTCAGGTCGTGCGCGGCGCCGCTGTGAATGCGAAATGCCGTCTGGCACGACCTCATAGTCCAGTGCGCCAATACGTCGGATGACCTTGTATGGTCCGAAATAGCGTCGCAGTAGTTTCTCACTCAGTCCTCGTCGGCGTATCGGGGTCCATACCCAAACACGGTCGCCGGGCTGGTACTCGACGAAGCGTCGTCGGAGGTTGTAGTGTCGGCTGTCGGTACGCTGCTGGTTTTTGATCCGTAGGCGGGCGAGTTGTCGGGCTTCTTCGGCGCGCTGGAGATAGGTAGCGACGTCAAGATTCTCTTCGTCAGTGACGTGCGGCAACATGGCGTCGAGCGTCGTCGTCGGGTTCCTGCCGTAAACCAACTTGAACGGCGTGATCTGTGTTGTTTCTTGCACTGCCGTGTTGCATGCAAAGGTCACGTAAGGCAGGACCGCGTCCCACGCCTTGTGGTCGACGTCGACGTACATTGCTAGCATGTCGGCGAGGGTCTTGTTCAGGCGCTCCGTGAGACCAGTCGTCTGCGGATGGTAGGCAGTTGTCCTCCTGTGGCTTGTCTGGCTGTACTGCAGAATGGCTTGGGTGAGCTCTGCTGTAAAAGCCGTTCCTCTGTCGGTGATGAGGACTTCTGGGGCACCATGTCGCAACAGGATGTTCTCGACGAAAAATTTAGCCACTTCGGCTGCGCTGCCTTTCGGTAGAGCTTGTCAAGAATGGCGAGCTGCGAAACAAGATTGCCACACAGTTACGACAGGGCGACACGACGCGCACCTCTCCCTCTCCGTCGCTGCAGCTGGGAGGCGTTCGAGGAAGCGGCCTTTGCGCTGGAATCCGCCGCCTTCCTCCAGCCCCTTCGACATTGTGACGGAACTAGTTCGGTGCGTGAACAATGATTCCGGAGTTCCCCAACGCGGAGCTGATTTGACACGCATGGACAAGCTGCCGCGGGAACTACGTATTTTTGTGCTTCTCACGCTTCGGAGTGGCGCAGAACAACGAGCGACCCTCGATCGGCTCCGATAGTTCCCGGAACGGCACCCCGCGCGGTTGCCTTTGTGTACGTAAACTGATCTGCAGTGCAGCGGCGAGTTGGTGATGAGTAAACGAACAGTCGCCGCGTCGTATGACCGGCGGATCGAGTGTATAAAAACTGTGGTTGTGCGAATGCTGAGGACACTTCTCTTGAGCAGTCATGTTAGACTGAGTCACTTCTCTCATGCAGTCATGTTGGACTGATACTCTTTTTCTCAAGCAGTCATGTTAGACTGATTTAATTTCTGTAAATAAACCCTTTTCCTCGTTCTCGATGAGAAACAGTTCTTCACTTCATCAACGATCTCAGCGTAAATAAGTTGGACGACGGCATGGGCCAGCTACCTTCGAATTCATGCCGTATTCCGATCTTGGCAAAGGACCACGAACGATGGGATTGAGCCCCAATCCTGAGAACTGGCTGACAGCGGTGAGATGGACTTTGCGACATGGTGCTGTATCTGCGGTGAGTGCTTGGTTTTTGCTTTGACTCTCTAGGCTTCATTTTGGGGTTGTTCTGTTTAGAACAGTAGGGAAGCTAGATTGTTGTGTGTTAGCTAGGTTGTGTTTTACTAGCTAGATTTAGAGAGCAGAATCAAGGCAGTAAAGCAGCAGTCATGGAATTAAGGACACTGCTGAGAGACGAGTTGTTGATTGTTGGTGAGGAACTGGGCCTAGATGTACGTAAAGAAATGCTAAAATCAGAATTATTGCATATCATTTCCGAACAGGCCAGTGAGGAAGAAGTTGAACTGGGGTTTGAACTTCTGAAAAAGAGAGAAGAACGAGAGAGAAAAAAAAAGGAGGAACGCGATAAAGAAAGGGAGGAACGCGATAAAGATCGCGAGTTAAGAAAAATGCAACTTGAACTTGAAAGCAAACGTTTGGAGTTGTCTCAAGGAAGTGAAGGCGCTCTGGGACGATCAAGTGAGGCAGAATCATACCGCATGGACAGGCTATTAAAGCCATTTGAGGTCGGGACCGACATAGGCTTGTTCCTAAGCAATTTTGAAAGGACTTGCGAAAAGATGAACTTCGGCCCGAGTACATGGCCACAGCGGTTGCTGTCTATGTTGCCGTGTGAGGCGGCGGAAGTAATCGCCAGACTGAGTGTGCAGGATGCATATGATTATGCAAAAGTTAAGGCTAGTCTCCTGAAGAAATACCGCCTTTCAGCCGAAGCTTTTCGGCAAAGGTTTAGGAGCACAGGCAAGAAAGATAGCGAGGGCTATCCGGAGTTTGCATATAGCTTAAAGGCCAACCTAGTCGAGTGGCTTAAAAGCGCGGAAGCGTACGACAGCAGAGACATGATCATTGAATGCGTGTGTCTAGAGCAGTTTTACAAAACCATCCCCCAAGCTGTGAAACTGTGGGTGCAAGACAGAGGTAATGTAAACACTGTGGAAAGGGCGGCTGAATTAGCCGAAGAGTACGCAACCCGTAGAAAGTTGAACGCCGAGGAGGGAAACTGGGACGGTCGAAATGGACCGCGGAAACCATTTCCGTTCAAAAAGGGTGCGCAAACTAGACGATCCGAGCCTGTAGACATGGCGGAAAAGCCCGCAGAAAAGAGCGAGGAGAAACTTAACGGAGAAACCGCACAAAAAGAACAGAAAAGAAAATTCGAATCTGTTAGACCAATTCGCTGTAGACCAATGCCACAAACTGGGACATATAGCTGTAAACTGCGAGAAGTCTAGCGTAGTTTTTTCCTACGTGGAGGAAAAAGATGAGAATATGGAACTTTTAAGTCCATATCTCCACGACCTGCAAGTTAACGGAAAACCATGCCGAGTGCTAAGAGACAGTGCCGCCACGCTGGACATTGTCCATCCGTCTTACGTGATGGTAGATGACTTCACCGGAGAAGTAGCATGGATAAAACAGGTTGTAGAAGAACACAGCGTGTGTCTGCCCATGGCCAAAGTCAAAATCAGTGGACCATTCGGGGAGCTAGAGACTGAGGCTGCAGTTTCCAAATTTTTGTCACTGCAGTATCCGTACATCTTTTCGAATCGTTCGAATCAGTTACTGCGTGACAGAGGGCTCAAACTGGGAGAGGGCATAGTACAGGCATTGACCCGAGGCCAAGCTCGTAAGATCGCGGCGCTTTCGGCTGAAAATGCTCAAGCTCCTCCAGCGGAAGCAGAAAAGGGAATAACTTCAATACCCGAATCCGAGCTAGGCCCGAGGGACAAAAGAACAGTTGAGGAGAGCCTGCCAGCTGACCAGCTCAATGAGAGCGCCGCACTAGAGTGTCAGAGTTCTAGCCTGCAGGAAGAGAAAGCAGACGCGCTCACAAGCGAGACAGGGTCGTTATTATCACCGGCCTCAAAGAACTTTGATCAACTCTTACGCGTGGATAGAGAGTCACTGGCAGCTGAGCAAAAGAATGGTGAGAGCTTAGCAAAATTACATGACACAGCTAAAGAAGGCATTGCTAGGCGCAACGTAACGATACATGAGAGAGGAGGATTGTTGTATCGGCATTACAGAGATCGAAAGGGTAGGATTTTAGATCAGTTAGTCATACCTACTAAGTATCGGGAGGACCTTTTGAGTCTTTGTCATGGAAATGGGTGGTCCGGCCACCTAGGCATAAACAAATCAAAGGAAAGATTGCTTATGGAATACTACTGGCCTGGCTGTTTCAAAGATGTAGAAAACTTTGTAAGATCATGCGACGCCTGCCAGCGTTCTGGTAAACCAGAAGAGACTTGGAAAGCTCCACTGAAGGTAGTGCCCTTAATAACAGAGCCTTTCAGACGACTTGTAATAGACACGGTAGGGCCTCTTCCAAAAACAAAATCAGGCTACAGGTACTTGTTTACCATGCTGTGTCCGGCTACCAAGTTTCCAGAAGCAATCCCTTTGAAAGAGCTCAGCTCCACCGAAGTAGTAGACGCGCTTTTGACAGTGTTTGCACGAGTTGGGTTTCCAGCCGAAATTCAGGCAGATCAAGGGTCAGTATTCACGAGCGCACTGACTTCCACATTCTTGCAAAAATGCGGGGTAAAGTTAATACACAGTTCTGTCTATCACCCTCAGTCAAACAGTGTAGAGAGGTGGCATTCGGTGCTTAAGCGAGTTTTGCGTGCGCTCTGTTACGAGCACAAGGAGGACTGGGAGAACTGTCTGCCGGCAACTTTGTTTGCTTTGCGAACGGTTCCACATGAAGCAACAGGGTTCTCACCAGCAGAACTAGTGTATGGGAGGACACTCCGTTCTCCACTGAGAATGTTAAGAGAGATGTGGGAGGAAAGAGGGGAGAGTCCAACAGTGGTTGAATACGTGCTAAATTTACTGGAACGGCTAAGCGCAACCCAAGAACTAGTCGGAAAGAACATGGCACTAGCTCAAAAGAACGCCAAATTCTATTACGACAAGAATGCGAGGCTTCGTACGTTTAACGCCGGAGACCAGGTAATGATCCTCAAACCTTCAAGAAAGAACAAGCTTGAAGTTCACTGGGACGGGCCCGTTAAAGTGTTGCACAAACTTTCAGATACCAACTATGCTTTGAGAATGCCCGGTCGCAGGAAGGAAGTGAGGATATATCACTGTAATTTGATGAAGCCGTACGTAGAGCGGAGCGGAGTCGTTAACTATACCGTCAAAGAGCCGGATGGCATTGGTACCAAGTTTAAGGAATATAGGGCAACCTCCAACTCTGAAATCGGCCTAGAAGAAGTAGTAGAACACTCGGTAAGCTCGCATGCTCTAAGACCCGAGCAGCTAGATGAGCTAAAAGGGGTGTTAGGGGAATATCTCGACAGATTCAGCGATCGGCCGGGTAGAACCGAACTGATAACGCATGAAATTGAGCTGACCTCTACCGAACCAGTAAGATCAAAACCTTACAGGGTGTCTCCAAGACAGAGAGAGATTATGGAGGCAGAGATACAGCGCATGCTAGAGTTGGGAGTTATTGAGCCCGCTGAGAGTGACTACACGTCACCGCTAATACTCGTAGAAACCCCTAACAAGGACCCTCGTCCGTGTGTTGACTACAGGAAGTTAAATGCGATCACTAGGGATCAGCTGTACCCGATACCCAACATTGAGGAACGAATTGAAAGAGTTAGCGCTGCTAAATACATTTCAACTATAGATCTCGTGCGGGGGTACTGGCAAGTTCCCCTTTCAGAAAGTGCCAGCCGCTATGCCGCATTCATCTCGCCTGTAGGCACTTTTCGCCCTCTCGCACTCAGCTTCGGGCTGAAGAACGCGCCGTTTAGCTTCTCTAAGTTAATGGATATTGTCCTAAAAGACTTGCAGGAGTTCGCCTTACCTTATCTTGATGATGTAGCCATTTTTTCGGACAGCTGGGAACAACACGTATCGCACCTCAAACAGGTGTTCTCACGGTTGAGGGAAGCCGGCTTAACGATGAAAGCGGAAAAGTGTAGGTTTGGTTGTTCGCAGGTTACTTATCTGGGCCATGTTGTTGGTCAGGGCATGAGACGGCCGGCTGAGCTGAAAATAGCGACGATTGGAGATTTTTCTCAGCCGCGCACGAAAACGGACGTTCGTTCATTTTTGGGACTTGTGGGGTACTATCAACGGTACATTCCGAATTACTCGCAATTGGCAAGTCCATTAACAGACGCCCTCCGAAAGGGAGCACCGAGTAACGTACACTGGGATAAGGACAAAGAGAACGCTTTCCAAAGTTTGAAAACGCTATTGGTTTCTCGCCCTGTGCTTCGCGCGCCAGACTACACAAAGGAATTCATAGTTCAATGCGACGCAAGCGACAGAGGTATGGGCGTGGTACTTAGTCAAGTCGGCGACGATAACGAGGAGCATCCTATCCTCTACGCCAGCCGTAAACTAAATGTAAGAGAGGAAGCCTACAGCGCTTCAGAGAAGGAATGCGCTTGTTTGGTTTGGGCCGCCCAGAAGTTGTCGTGTTACTTGTACGGAGCGAAGTTCATCTTCGAGACCGACCACTGTCCTCTGACGTGGCTCAATCAAATGTCGCACAAAAACGGCCGCTTGCTCCGATGGAGCCTCACTCTCCAAGAGTACAACTTCTCCGTTAGATATAAGAAGGGAAAGTTGCATAGCAATGCGGATGGTTTGAGCAGGCTAATTTGAATTCTGCGTTTGAGGGTCCCGCCTAAATTTTGGGGTTACTAGTGTTAGCTTTTCTTTAGGCGAAGAAAATCCCCTCTCCTTCAGCAGAATTCCCTCCATTAATTGCTGAATGTCAGCAGGAATTTGCTTCAGAAATTGGCACAGTGAAATGTAGCATTTTTTTTTGTTTCTGCACTTATGTTGTTGTTTTTTTTGAAGCCTAGCGAGTCTAAAGTGAGAGCCAATGCACGTCATCTCGGCGCAGAGCCGTGTTGTGGGGTTCATTTTGCAGTTGCCTGTCCTTGTTGGATGTTTTGGGGCGGTGACATCAATGCACAAGTGGTCGCTGCGAGCCAAGACATCAATCCCCCCCCCCCCTGACCAGCAGCCGTTCTCTTCCTGCCTAGCGGTTGTCAGCGCTAGACAGTCGAGACTTTCCGGGCCATGGAGGCGCTGTCAAGAATGGCGAGCTGCGAAACAAGATTGCCACACAGTTACGACAGGGCGACACGACGCGCACCTCTCCCTCTCCGTCGCTGCAGCTGGGAGGCGTTCGAGGAAGCGGCCTTTGCGCTGGAATCCGCCGCCTTCCTGCAGCCCCTTCGACATTGTGACGGAACTAGTTCGGTGCGTGAACAATGATTCCGGAGTTCCCCAACGCGGAGCTGATTTGACACGCATGGACAAGCTGCCGCGGGAACTACGTATTTTTGTGCTTCTCACGCTTCGGAGTGGCGCAGAACAACGAGCGACCCTCGATCGGCTCCGATAGTTCCCGGAACGGCACCCCGCGCGGTTTCCTCTGTGTACAGAGCGCGGTTGCCTTTGTGTACGTAAACTGATCTGCAGTGCAGCGGCGAGTTGGTGATGAGTAAACGAACAGTCGCCGCGTCGTATGACCGGCGGATCGAGTGTATAAAAACTGTGGTTGTGCGAATGCTGAGGACACTTCTCTTGAGCAGTCATATTAGACTGAGTCACTTCTCTCATGCAGTCATGTTGGACTGATACTCTTTTTCTCAAGCAGTCATGTTAGACTGATTTAATTTCTGTAAATAAACCCTTTTCCTCGTTCTCGATGAGAAACAGTTCTTCACTTCATCAACGATCTCAGCGTAAATAAGTTGGACGACGGCATGGGCCAGCTACCTTCGAATTCATGCCGTATTCCGATCTTGGCAAAGGACCACGGACGATGGGATTGAGCCCCAATCCTGACAAGCTTTAGTTTCAGTGAAGCGGGTAAGATAGTCCTTCGCCACGACAATCCACCTATTTCCGGAAGCTGATGTCGGAAACGGTCCCAACAAGTCCATCCCGATCTGCTGAAAAGGTCGGTAAGGAGGCTGGATCGGCTGTAGTAATCCCGTTGGTCTTGTCGGCGGTGTCTTGCGTCGCTGACAGTCGCGGGCATGTCTTGACGTAACGGGCGACATCGGCGGTTAGGCGCGGCCAGTAATACCTTTCTTGTATCCTCGATAGCGTCCGGGAGAAACCGAGGTGCCCAGCGGTCGGATCGTCATGTAGGGCGTGCAGGACTTCTGGACGTAGCGCCGACGGAACAACAAGAAGGTATTTGGCGCGGACCGGTGAGAAGTTCTTCTTCACGAGTAGGTTGTTTTGAAGCGTGAACGAAGATAATCCACGCTTAAATGCCCTTGGGACAACGTCGGTGTGCCCTTCCAAATACTCGACTAGGGCTTTTAGCTCCGAGTCTCCTCGTTGCTGTTCGGCGAAGTCTACCGCGCTTATTATTCCAAGGAAGGCGTCGTCATCCTCGTCATCTTGCGGCGGCGGGTCAATGGGGGCGCGGGATAGGCAATCGGCATCTGAGCGTTTTCGTCCGGACTTGTAGGTTACAATGATGTCGTATTCTTGTAGCCTGAGGCTCCACCGTGCCAGCCGTCCTGAAGGGTCTTTTAGGTTAGCTAGCCAACACAGCGCGTGATGATCGCTGACCACCTTGAATGGCCTGCCATATAGGTAAGGGCGAAATTTCGCTGTGGACCAAACGATGGCGAGGCATTCCTTTTCGGTTGTAGAATAATTGCCTTCTGCTTTTGACAATGATCGGCTAGCGTAAGCTATCACGTGTTCATGTCCACCTTTTCTCTGGACTAGGACGGCACCGAGGCCTAGGCTACTGGCGTCAGTGTGTATTTCGGTATCCACGTGCTCGTCGAAGTGCACAAGTACGGGCGGCGACTGCATGCGTCGTTTGAGTTCTTGAAATGCGTCGGCCTGTGGCGTTTCCCACTTGAACTCGACGTCACATTTAGTTAGCTGTGTCAGCGGCTCAGCGATGCGTGAAAAGTCCTTGACAAATCGCCTGTAGTAGGCACACATGCGAAGAAATCTACGCACTGCCTTCTTGTCGGTGGGCTGCGGAAACTTTGCGATGGCAGCTGTTTTCTGTGGGTCGGGGCGTACTCCGGATTTGCTGATGACGTGGCCTAGGAACAGAAGCTCATCGTAAGCGAAGCGGCACTTTTCTGGCTTCAGAGTGAGCCCTGATGACTTGATGGCCTCTAGTACTGTGGCAAGCCGCCTAAGGTGATCGTCAGAACTTTCGGCGAATACAACGACGTCATCCAAGTAAACGAGACAGGTCCGCCACTTCAATCCTGCTAAAACCGTGTCCATCATGCGCTGGAACGTTGCAGGCACCGAGCACAGTCCAAATGGCATAACCTTGAACTCGTAGAGGCCGTCTGGGGTGATGAAGGCGGTCTTTTCACTATCTCTTTCGTCGACTTCTATTTGCCAGTAGCCAGACTTGAGGTCCATCGAGGAGAAGTATTTAGCGTTGCAGAGCCGATCCAATGCGTCGTCTATCCGTGGGAGAGGGTATACGTCCTTCTTCGTGATCTTGTTCAGACGACGATAATCGACGCAGAAACGAAGGGTTCCATCTTTTTTCTTCACCAGGACAACAGGGGATGCCCACGGGCTTTTCGACGGCTGGATGATGCCGTCGCGCAGCATTTCGTCGACTTGTTCTCTTATAGCTTCACGTTCTCGCGGCGAAACTCGGTAAGGGCTCTGGCGAAGTGGTCGAGCGTACTCCTCGGTGATAATGCGATGCTTGGCGACTGGTGTTTGTCCAAGCCTCGATGACGTCGAAAAGCAGCTTTTGTATCGCCGGAGCAGACTTCTGAGCTGTTGCTGCTTAATCACGGGGAGACATGGATTTATGTTGAAGTCTGGCTCGGGAACTACGGTCGTCGGGGTAGATGCAACAGAATCCGAGAGGGCAAAGGCATCGTTGGCTTCCTGAATTTCCTCGATGTATGCGATTGTCGTTCCCGTGTTGATGTGCTTGAACTCCTGGCTGAAGTTTGTCAGCAACACTTTCGTATTTCCTCCGTGCAGTCGAGCGATCCCTCTTGCGACGCAAATTTCACGGTCGAGCAGTAAACGTTGGTCACCTTCGATGACGCCTTCTACGTCAGTGGGTGTTTCAGTGCCGACCGAAATAACAATGCTGGAGCGAGGCGGGATGCTCACTTGATCTTCGAGCACACTCAAGGCGTGGTGACTACGAGGGTTCTCCGACGGTATCGCATGATCTTCCGACAGAGTTATTGACTTCGACTTCAGGTCGATGACTGCGCCGTGTTGGTTGAGGAAGTCCATGCCGAGAATGACGTCTCGTGAACACTGTTGGAGGATAATGAAGGTGACAGGGTAAGTCCGGTCGTGAATGGTAATTCTTGGCGTGCACATTCCAGTCGGCGTTATGAGGTGTCCTCCGGCGGTACGAATTTGAGGGCCTTCCCACGTAGTCTTAACTTTCTTCAACGGGGCGGCGATGTGTCCACTCATGACGGAGTAATCAGCCCCTGTGTCGACTAAGGCGGTGACTGCGTGGCCGTCGAGAAGCATGTCGAGGTCGGTGGCTCTTTGTCTTGCATTACAGTTCGGTCTTGGAGTCGGATCACGACTGCGTCGCGTTGACCTGTGGCTGGTATGTGACGTCGTCAGGTCGTCTTTCGTCGTCGCATCCTTTCCTTCCAGACTTCGTCGGGACGGCGGCGTGTCGTTATGTCGTCGACGTAGTTTCTTCGGCGTCTTCGTCGGCGGCGGAGGATCTTCGACAGTTCGACGGACAGCAACCGCACCTCCATCGGTTGCTGCTTTTAGTTTTCCGAATATGGGCTCGCTGACCGGCCCCGAGCTGGGCCAGTGTATGGTCGGCGCTGCGGCGACAGGTAGCGGCCTGGTGATGGTGAACGCGACGGTCGTCGAGAGCTCCACTGAGTAGCCGCGAGGTAGTCAGCGATATCGCGAGGGCGTTCACCTTGCTGCGGGCGCGGAGCGTTGACGGCGAAACCTCGCAGTCCCATTTCCCGGTATGGACATCGTCGGTAGACGTGACCCGCTTCCCCGCAATGGTTGCAGAGCGGGCGATGGTCAGGAGCGCGCCAAACGTCGGTCTTCCTCGGGTAGCTCCGCTGAGCGACGGGTGGGCGCGCTGTCGGCGGCGGCGGCGGACGACGGAATTGCGTCCTTGCAGGGCCCTGGCGTGGTCGCGGAGGGGGACCTTGACGGCGTGCGACGACGGCGTATGTCATCGCTTCTGGCTGGGGCTGCGGTAATTGTGGTTGCAGCTCGGGAACTCCAAGTGATCGGTGCACCTCTTCTTTCACGATGTCGGCGATCGAAGCCACTTGGGGCTGCGATGAAGGCAGGACCTTGCGCAGTTCTTCGCGCACAATGGCCCTGATGATCTCCTGAAGGTTGTCGGAATGCAGTCCTTGGATGGCGTACTGCGGCGTGAGCCCCTGGTGGTTATATTGCCGGGTGCGCATCTCCAGAGTTTTCTCGATCGTCGATGCCTCTGCAGAAAACTCAGCTACGGTCTTCGGTGGGTTACGGATAAGTCCTGCGAAAAGTTCTTGCTTGACACCCCGCATCAGGAAGCGGACTTTTTTCTCCTCTGGCATTTCTGGGTCGGCATGCCGGAAAAGACGGGCCATCTCCTCCGTGAAGATCGCGATCGTCTCGTTTGGCAGCTTCACTCTGGTTTCTAGTAGTGCTTGGGCTCGCTCTTTACGTACGACGCTTGTAAACGTTTGCAAGAAGCCGCTTCGGAACAGGTCCCACGTCGTTAAGGTGGCTTCCCGATTCTCGAACCAGGTCCTGGCGGCGTCTTCCAGTGCGAAATAGACATGCCGCAGCTTGTCGTCGCTGTCCCAACTGTTAAACGTAGCGACCCTTTCATACGTCTCAAGCCAGGTTTCCGGGTCCTCGATTGTTGATCCGCGGAACGTCGGAGGTTCCCTGGGCTGCTGCAGCACGATGGGGGACGCTGGGGCTGCCATTGGGGTTGCCTTGGCCACAATCTTCTCGGTCTTCTCAGGTAGTAGTCCGTGCTCCGGGGGCAGCTGTTGAAGACGGCGGCTTGCTCGATGCTCCGGGAATACGTTGGTGTTCTCTTTGCGGTCCGGGCTTGGATCACGGCTTGTCGGGGGCGTCCGGTGCATGAACGAAAAGTACCTCCACCAGATGTCACGTGGTCGTGACGTCAAAGAACACAGTAGCAATACTGTGAAAGGCAAAAACTAGCTTTTATTGGGCGAACCTGTGCCCACAAAACACGCTACACTTAAAGCACAACGAGAGCGGCGAACACAGTCGGCGATCGTCGTAAATCTGATCAGCGGGTCAAGCGTGTCGGCTTTTATACAGCAGTCATCGAATGTTCCAGATTAACCGTTGGGACCCGCATGCCTTCTACAAAGTTCTGCACCATTCGTGTCAAGCGATGAAATCAGATAACGCAAGGTTCGGCGACAACAGACAGCGGATAGAAGTATCGATAACTTTCCAGAAACTTCGGATACATGCAGGCGCGTCCCGCGCTGTGCGATAACATTTGTTAGGCGGCAAAACGTGTCGCCCGATAAAGACAAGTACACTTGTCAGTATTCTCTTCATTATCGTTTCGAATGGAGAACTCCTGAGTCTTCTGGGTACTGTACAGGTCAGTATAGAATTCTTCCGCTGCTTTTATTATACCTTCGGGATTGCTGATAATATTTCCCTGCTTATCTTTCAGTGCATACATCTTGGTTTGTCTTATGCCAAGTTTCCTTCTCAGTGATTTCAGGCTGCGTCCATATTTTACGGCTTCTTGAGCCTTTTTGACGTTATAATTTCGAATATCACTTATTTTCGCCTTGTTGATCAGTTTTGACAGTTCCGCGAATGCTATCTTATCTCTTGTGTTGGACACTTTTATTATTTGTCGTTTCTTTATTAGGTCATTGGTTACTTGGGAGAGCTTGCCTACTCGTTGCCTTGGTGCTTTTACCTCCCACTTCAATTGCTGCCTCTGAAGCCGGCCTACTTACTGTTTCATTCATTACCTCTATGTGATCGTAATCTCTCTGTTCTAAGGCTGCATATTTGTTGGCAAGTAGCAGCCTGAATTTGTCTGCTTTTACCCTTACTACCTTTAGATTGGCCTGTTTCTTCTTGACCAATTTTAGTCTTTCTCCCTTCCAATTGAGGTGAATCCTAGCAGTCACTAATGGATAATCGCTGCACTTTACCCTACCTATCACTTCTACATCCTGGACTATGCTGAGATTGGCAGAAAGTATGAAATCAATTTCATTGCTTGTTTGACCATTAGGGCTTTTCCAGGTCCACTTTCTGTTGCTACGTTTCCTGAAAAAGGTGTTCATTATTCTCAGCTTATTCCTTTCCGCGAATTATACCAGCATCTCTCCTCTAGCGTTCCTAGAATCGCCACCATAGTTGCCAATTGCTTCTTCACCAGCCTGCCTTTTCCCCACTTTTGCATTGAGTCGTCCATTACTACAGTATACTGAGTTTGTACTTTTGTGCTCGCTAATTCAACATCTTCATAAAACTGGTCCTCTACATCATCAGCGTGAGTGGATGTTGGAGCGTAGGCTTTTATTACCTTTAATCTATACCTCTTATTAAGTTATTAAGTTAATCTATACCTCTGTTAAGACCCCGTACATTTTCTGGGAACGCTAAGGGCCTTAACGCTAGGTAGTTGGGACTTGTATGCCTCATTTAACCTACATCGTCGCCTTCGATCAGTCCGACATGGTTTGAACATTGCGCGCTTGTAAGCAATTGACGGCTCTGTTACCGCCGCGGTCGCAATTCTCGGGAATACAAATGAAAATAAGCAACAAAAAATAACTGCAGATGTAGAAGAAAGGAATGGATGCATATACGATCGTTCTGACGTGCTAAAAATCTGTGTGTTAACCTTACAGCAAGGTTTTGTTGCTACTAGCTTTTCCTTATTCTTTGCGTGAATACTCTAAAAAAAACCTTCCCGTCATTTTTCTATGTTCCTTTTGTGCGGAAATTTCGCATCCTCAAAGAAAGCCCGTTTTGGCAGCGCGCCTCGTAAGTTGCTGCGGATAAGTTCATGTTAATTATGTTAGGAACTAATTGACCAACAGAAAACTTAATTATATATTCGAAATCAGCGCAAAGATCTTAAGACTACAAAGTTTCATTAACATTGATGAAACAAAATGATGAACATTGTTTCAATAGCAGTGTACCCCCTCAAGGCACATTCCAGAGACCTGAGCATGCACCCTTAAACACAGCGTATTGATGTTCTGAATTAAAGTCGAATGAAAAAGACCAAGTTAGTCTACAAGATAACCAACAGCAAGTGTTACTAGTTTAAAAATAATTTCTGCAAGAGTTGCCAGTGCCAAGTCTAACTTGTTCACTTATGCTTCAGCAAAAGTAATTTGCTCCACATGATTGGTTTGCACTAGCCTAGTTGTGACCAACTTTTGAACACATGGCACACACAGGGTACTCAGAAGTCACCTGCTTGCTTGTATCTACTGCTGCCTGCAACACTTGACATGAATGAGAGCGTAAATCAAAATGACATTTTGCATTGTGGTTCATTTTCCAAACACAGTAAAATGCTCGATGCCTATACTGAAATGTCTGCTTGCAGCTTACTATGCCGACTTGTGTAGAAGGAAAGTTCACACTGAAATAAACAAATTTCTGCTGGCTATGGAAGACATCTGCAAATACACTGGTTATACAGACGGTGAAAAATACGCACCACATATCTTGGTCACTATTTCAATAGACAATGCCTATGAATAGCACGCTCGCAATGTCCCGAAGCTGATGTAACAGTCAAAATTGTACATTACTGAAGGGCAGCATAGTTCCAACAGAAGGTTAAAACAATGCAGGACTGCACATAATAGACGAGGATGTGTTATAACACTGGTTCTAGAAGCAAAATTAGAAGCCAACCGTGAATACTGGAGGTGCACCCATTGACGTGCATAAACAGCAAGCGCTCCTGGCCAGTTGGAAGAAGCAGGGGCATGCCCTCCTTCTTCAGAAGGCTGGGGATCGCCAGGGGCACTCTAGTAGCTGGCTGCGCCTCCAAAGCGTGTCGAAGATGGCCCTGGAGCGAATCCGTCCACAGGGCCAAGCCACGTCCACCAGGCAGTACCATGTGGGCCAGCGCACAGCCGGGCGCAGCCGATGTGATCCTCAGTGGACCATGCTCGGAGACCGAGTGGCTGGCAGCGACTGGTGCTTGTAGCCAAAAACGCTCGCCAAAGAGCAGCGACGCCAGGTGGTCCTTCGCCACAGATGACAGGGATAGCAGAACCTCGGCATCACTACTGCCACTGACTGACCATGCATCCAGCCAGCACCACGCACACGCGGCTTCCAGTGACCACTGTCGCCATCCTGCTCCTCCACCGACACAAGGTCACTCCGGGAGCTGTGGGAGGCATATATTATCCATATATGACTAACCTTTCGTAAACACAACTCCCAGCCATAAGCCATAGATCAATATTCCTTCGAAGCAGGATAGGCTAGCTGGCACGTGTAGACGTAGCGAAGGGTCCACGTTGCGCAGCTGGGAATTGCAGACACTACCAAACATTTTCAGAAAGCTTGTTTCTTTGTGCGAGCTCGTAGACGAAGTTCTCATGTAGAGTCCGTTTTAGCCAAAAAAAAAATCGCAAGCGTCTTGGTGCATTCGAGGGCAGACCTGGAAACCATCTCAGCGAAGTTGTTGCTGGCGATACCACTACGACCTGGAAGCCCCTGAAAAAATTATTTTGCCCTTACTCCAGAGCTTAATGGTCCGTTTTTTTTTATTTTGGAAAGCATCTGGTTGTATGATCTGTGAAGTAACTCGACTCGGACTATGGGATATGAAGCGCTGCTTTAGATTCACAATGGATGGATGGATGCGAAACTTTAATAAGGTCCTGAGGTACGCGACTCAGCGCGCTGCGGGCCGCTCCCACGTTGGGACAGTCAGGCCTTGCCCGACCGCCGCATCGTGGGCCCTCTGGACAGCCCATAGTTGCACCCCGGCATCAGGGCATCATCATTCACAAAACACGAGCCATTTCTCGGCCGGTTCATCGGTGACATAGTTCAGAGAGGCCAGGAGGGCTGATGGTTGTGCCGCCATAGATATCGTTATGTGTGACAAGTTGAACTTATTTCTGACCTCATTTGGCTGAATCACAAAGTAGTTGCCGAGCTGCTAGGCGAAGTCGAACCATCGGTATATACCAGGCGTTTTGCAAGGGTTAAAATTGTTTTTTAAAGATCGCCTGTGGCATATGCAACACAAATATACTTCTTGAGCTCGATTATTCAAAGAGGCTGACATTAAATGCACTAGAAATCAAAATACATAATTGACAGTTTAGCGAAATTTCACCAATAAACATTTTAGCAAATTACTTTGCGGCACACATTACAATGCACGGACTGAGGTCGATATGTTCTCAAGGCGCGTCCTCTTGGAACGAGTTTTGATACTAGCACCAGCTTTAAGATAAGCAACGTCACACTTACGGCACAAATGCACAGCTATTCCACTTACTTTTCTTACTACAGGCCTTTTGATCCATTGAAGCACGCAAATGAGTGGAACGCCAATATATTTTGGCGCATTTTCGAAATGCATACCTTGACACTCATGTCATTCTCTAAATTCGCTCGAAGTGGACATACTTTGCAAACAAACCGGCCACAATTCGTAATCGCAACGTGGGCCCGAATTCAAATAGTTTAAAAGTTGAATAGCGAAATTTTGATATAGTTATGCATTTCGGCTCATCGTGCTTTGCCTTTTATAATAATCCAGTTCAATGCCTATAACTGTGCTACATGCCGCACAGGATTTTTAAAAATCTTGTTAACTCTAATAAAACAAACGCGTGATATTCGTATGTCTGATGCAGTAATAGGAGTCTCAGAGTCAGGGACGAATTATCGGTCTTTCTTCTGATTGCTAGACTAGCTAGGCCCAGTTTGAGGCTGTCGTAGGCCCCACAGAGGAAATGAAGGTTTCGTCGCCGGTTCATGAGATCACGGCATACTGTCTTTATGAGCGCTGATCACTCGTAAAAAGGTCCTTGAGGTTTCTTGTCTGCAGGGGTGATAAGCGATGGTTAGGGGCCCTGGAAGGATGACGAATGTGCAAAAGAGTCAATGGCCGTGTACGCTGGAATCAGATGGTATTTTGCACCTGGTATTTTCCGACGGCTGCAAAGTAGAAATTCATGTGCCCTGTGCAGCTGTAGCATAGATTCCACAGGTGTAGCTTAAGCTTTGCCACAGAGCAATTCGAACACCTGAGCAATGGTCGACAGCTTCTTCCTTAGACAGAAGCCGTGGGGACCCCACAAGAGGTTGAGCTCAGTTGTGACGCCCGGAAAATGATGCCTTTTAGCATAGGACAAATACAGGTTCACTGTTGATAGAAATGGGGTAAGACAACTTATGTTTGCACGTAAGGCTACCAACCCGCATTTTTCGGTAGGAACACTGTAGGCAAATTCTCGAATATAAGACGCTGTCGAGGTTGCCACCCACTGAAGCCTTGCCCGCACCTAAAGGCGTGTCACCGCAGACTCCCAGAGGGAAATATCATTGGCTTATATGAGGAGATTAACTGTCTGCAGCAAGTACTCCCCAACTCCAAAAAGGACGAGGTTGGGTAATTTAGGACTCAGTACCCCATCCTATGAGATTCCACTCGGCAGATGTAGTGTTCCGAAGTTGGGCCACAGTCGGTTAATAAGAGCATCTCAGTTCAAATCCAACAACCTCCAGTGAACTTAGGATGTCTTCATGGGTTGCCTTTGACGTCCATAAAAGCGCTGTGGGTGGGCACTTCAGGTTTCATTTTTCTTGGGCCCAGGTAACGAGGTCAATAACGTTGTCGATTGAAGAGCGACCTCACCGAAAGCCCACCATGGCGTCAGGTTTTGATGTTTAAGCGCTCGAGGTGGTCATTGGAGGCAAGCAAAAATCATCATTTCCGTCACATTACCGACACAAACGGAACGTGAAATCGGACTATGGGATAATAATTCAGCTTTCAGATTGTAGATCAACTGGCATTATTTTCATTGTTCAGGACCGATGCCATAGTGCTATGACTCAATATAGTAATTGACCAGCTCACCGTGTTCACGATGTCCAAGGTGGCACAGGACAGTGTGTGTAATGGCGCTTGGCTTCCTTGACGACGAACATGACACCAAAAAGGCAGCGACCTTGCACAACGTCATACAACATCACCGACTTACAATAGTGACGGACCCGACATATCCAACGAGGGCAGGCCCCATCCCGGTCCACGACACCCGTCCCGATGTTGCGCTCGCGTCCAGACTTCGGAACGTGGAGTGGGAAAACATTACCGAGACGCTAGGAAGTGACCACTTGATACTTGGCATGGTCGTACACACGGGAAACTTCGCAAGAAGAACGATACGCTCCACCAAAATCACGGACTGCACAAAGTTCTGGAGCGAAAAAGAAACGCAAGAAGCCCAAGCGATAAGTGATCTGGAGGGCTGGATTAAAAAACTACAGGAATCGGTGGCCAAACACTCCAAGGAAATTGTACTAACCACGGACAACCCGGCAGTGAACCCGCGCCTTTTACACATGTGGGAAGCACGCCACAGTCTGCTGAGAAGTTGGCGAAGGCAACGGCACAGACGCGTAAGCTAAAAATTTGCATCGCGAAGGTAACGGACGAGTCAGAGCGTTACGCAGAGCAACTTGCACGGCAGAACTGGGACCAGTTCTGTAACTCCCTCAAAGGAACGCTGGGCACTGCGAAGACGTGGGCCATGCTCAGACATCTACTAGATCCGACCCAGAGCAAGATAAGAAGCAAGTACACGATGACACGAGTAATACAGAACTTCGGAGGCACAGACGATAAGCTATTGTGTGCCCTACAAAGTAGATACATTGGCCAGCCGATATTCGGTGCACAGCCCGGAGCTGTGTACGCCGGAGTCGAAACCAGTGAGCTCGACTGCGACATGACGCGTTCCGAGCTGTCGCGAGCGATCGCAAGACTTACTCAAAACACCCCACCGGGCAAGGACGGAATCACGAATAAGTTGCTACGTAACCTGGGCGATGCAACCTTGGAGGCAATACTTGAACTCTTAAATTTACAATGGAACAGGGGGACCTTACCCCCGGAATTGAAGCATGCGGGGATTACGCTGATACTAAAGCTGGGAAAAACACCCTGCATGGAAAACCTACGACCCATTTCGCTCACCTCTTGCCTCGGTAAACTGATGGTACGTGTGACCTTAGACACGCTATAGACGCAGACTAAAGACTACGTGAGGGCTTTCCTCACAGATCGCACAGCCAGAATAAGGCTAGAATGTGAGGTCACAGCGAGTCAACACGCCGAATAGAGGAACGCCACAAGGAGCAGTGCTGTCGCCGACACTTTTCAACGTGGCCATGATGAAACTCCCAGCCCAACTCGAGAAAATACCGGGGATCAGACATGAATTGTATGCAGACGACATCACTATATGGACGGTCGGAGGGTCCATAGGAGAACAACAAGAGGCATTGCAGGAGGCAGTGCATTGCATTGCATTGCACTGGACGTCGTAGCAAGATACGCATAGACATGCGGACTGCAATGCGCGCCGGAGAAGTCGGAGCTCCTCATAATCGAGAAGCGCTCACGACGACGATCAACAACCCAGGCACTAACCATCCACCTCCAAACAGGCCCTATAGAAATTGCCAAGGTGGACAGACTTCGTATCATAGGCTTACACTTGCAAAGAGACGGGGGTGTAGGATACGTCTTACGGAAGCTACAATACACGACCACGCAGATCTTGCGCATGTGGCGACAAATTTCAGGCGTTCATTGTAAAACGATGTTCACTAATACTGGCGTGCCCCAGGGTCCTCTTTTATATTTATTATACATCAATGATGCGCCTAACTGCCTCTCTTCTTCGAAATGTATACTTTATGCAGATGATACTACTATCATTAACTCCGATAAATGTCTTGCAACCTTACTATCTAACCTTAATAGCGATTTACACAGCCTGCTGGTGTGGTGCCTTACTAACCAAAATTACGAAAACGAAATTTGTTGTTTTCGCTTCCTACCAACGAACACTTCACTTCTTTCCTCCTATTTCTCTTGGCGCAAGTCATATTCCTGCACGCTTTTCATGTAATTATCTTGGTATACAAGTAGACAGAAATCTTAAATTTATTGAACACTTAACCAAAGTAAAACAGAAAACTACCTACGGGATTATGGTACTTCCAAAAGCGCGAAACATATTTAACCATCAAATAGTACTATCATTATACTTTTCATTGATTCATCGCCACATTAGCTACTGCGTTACTTGCTGGGGAAACACGTAACCCATTTAAGCTCATTGCAAATCCTACAGAATTGGGCTATTAGGATGATTACATTTAGCCCATATAACTACAACGCCTCATATTTTTACAAGCTAATCACATTCTTTCAGTCACACAACTCGTTAAATATAACCTGGGTACCTTTTGTTCCGTCAAATCAATTACACACGATGCCATAACTTGATACCACAATCTTCTCTAATAAATACTAATATTACCAGGTTTGCAAGACATAGGAACTTTATTTTACCCAAAATACATACTAATTATGGCAAGCAGAGCGTCCATTTTTCATCTATCGCATTCTGGAACACACCACCATTAGCTATAAAAACACTTAAAATTCAAGAATTCAAGAAACAACGAAAGGATTACATTCCGTCGAATACTGATGCCTAGTTCATACTCACAACCATTATTTCGGGGTGACTTCATTTCATTTTTATTGTCATACCATTAGGTTTCGGTTTCTGCCTTACGTATACATTCGAGTTAGCAAATTATACTGTGTTCGTCTCGTCACTGACGCTGTTACTTTATCAGTTGTCAACGAGATTATGTTACAACGCTTTCTTTAATGACATTTATGCACATGTAATTCTTCAATCATGCTATTCACACTAAAACCTGCAATTTTCCCATGTTAACGACTTGTTGCAACTGCTGTAATTTGTGTTTAATTACGTTTACGTTGTAAAGGAGGTCCCATTGCATTCTTTGACTTCGAGACCTCCTTCTGTACAATAACATCTTGTAATCTTTCTAATCATCTCAATAAAAACCGATTCTGATTCTGATTCTGAAGAGGGGACTCAAGCAACAGGACCTGATCCAACTAGTGCAGGCTCTGATTGTGAACCGCATTGCGTACTCGGCACCATATCTAAATTGGATATGGCTGGCGTTCCGGCAGGAACTTCCACCCGGAACGGCCACTTTTTGCCTCGAGGAGACATGAGTGTACAGTAAGGCACGGGAAATCATAAAGGCCCACCTGGTAAGACAGAAGGCAAGGCTGCTGCGCGCGATAATGGGACGCTGCATCTTGAAACGTCTTGAATATTCCGTACAGAAGACTAGCGCACTAACAAAAATCTGAACATGAATACACGAAACTATGCACGTTTCACCAATTCCCAGAAACATGCACGCAAAGTTACCCATCAGAGGCCGACATCCCCAAGCGCAGGCGCTCGCGAGGAAGTATGAGAATCAACCGAATGTCTTGTACGTAGACGCGGCCAGCACCACAAGAAGCACCGCATTTGTCACCAGCGTAGTCGACAGTCACGGTACCGAAATAAATTCGTCGTCGGTTTCCAGAGCGAGAGCTGCAGAGGCAGAGGAAGTAGCGATAGCGTTTGCCATCACCAAGAGACCACACTGGGAGTGCGTCATAGTTCTGACGGACTTTCAGATGGCATGCAAAATTTTTACAGGGCCTAGATTTCCAGGACCGCACATCTCCTTCTGATCGGGGCGCACCAGCTCTCACCAAACATCCAAGTCGTGTGGACTCCGGGGCATGAGTCCTTACGCGGCAAACGGCAGGCACAAGCCTACGCCTGAGCGTATGCACACCGGGAGCTGCAAGAGGGGCACGCCAAACAGTTCGACCCCGAGACCATACAATAAACCTACCCGCACATCCTAAAACACTATCGCCTTTCACGAAGTACACTATCGCTGCCTCATAATGCTCTGACGAGAGAGGCAGCCGTAATATGGCGAAAACTCACTTATTCACGTTTGAGTTTCTAGCACGCCATACACCCTGCGCTGTGTTTCTATAAATGCCCACACTGCGATCAATGCACAGCGCTTTACCACAAGGTATAGGCTTGCGCAATCACACCACAGCTCACACCTATAGGACACCTAACCACACGGCAATGGGAGGCAGCGCTGTTCTGCTCCGACTCGACGGAACAGCTCAACCTGGTCAACCGAGCGAGAAGGGAAGCTGAGGCCGCTGGACTCCTGGACTGAAAGGGCCACCCGCTGCACAGTGTAGGGGTTGGAGGACGGACTCCGGGATGAAAACCCACAAACTTGGGAGGATTTATTTTACATTATATACAAGAGAGGTGAGCGACAAGTAACATTCGTACAGTCATTACGGGCCGGCAGCAACTCGGACGCTGCGGCCCGCGGCAAGAAGTTCGAGAGAGGTGAATCCGGGAATCAGGGTATCAGGGAATGTTCCAGAATCTCTGGAAGGCTTCTTATAAGCCCTTCGAGCACTAAGTCACGTCATGTTTGACCAATGGGAGAGTCCGCTCCGATGACGCCACTTTCAGCCAATGGTAGGCGCCCGTGTCGCGGTGTCACACCTGGCGGCTCTCTGCGGTCTTGCCTCGCAGACTGGCAATGCACTTCTTCTAACGAGGAGAAGGGGAGGGCGCTCATGCTCCATTGTCCCAGGGCCCCTTCTAATCCCGGCGGCACACGACCTGGGGGCCGCAAACTTGTTTGCACGTGTCTCCTCTGGAATGCGCTTTCCTGCTTCTGCATTCCTCAATTAGCTGTGCTGCAATCCGATGTGGTCTGGGGAACTCGAAGTAATCGCAGGAAACAGCTCCATATCTAACAGCTCGTCCTCGCCCCGGTTGTTCTGAATGGCCGGTGAACTCAATTCGCTGGCCATGAGGAACGCTGAAAGAAGCTGCAGGGTACTGGGGTCGAGCCTCGTTTGACAACCCTCGGGATCCTGGGCCCTGGAGAACATACGTCAAACAAACCAAACAACACAGCGCTGCACCACGCGTAAGCGCAGGCTCTTCACCCCTGACTCGCCAGGCTATTACTGAGTCAAAATCAACCCTGATCTTTTAGTTCCCCAATTTTGACAAAGCAGTTCCAACCACCCTTCCAAACAGCTATCCATTTCTCCTCGAATGCCGACAAGACCAGAGTACTATTGCTGTTGCAAAACAAAAGGGTCGTTGACGATGCAAACAACAAATGAAAACAGCCGAACATAACTTAAGTGGCCTAACCACACGAACAGCATGTTTCCAATCTATCGCAGTGGCGTACTTATCGCACGTAATGGTGCCACTGAACAATCTGGTCAACCTCACAAGTACGTAATCACAAGCGCACTAGCCTTGTGGTCACTAAACAAAACGCGTACTTGCGTTGTAGGCAAACTTTTCACTTACGCTTACTCACGTTTCTTCCCTGAAAGTCCTACAGGACACGTGACGTAAACGAACAATTAAACTCGCAGGACTTACACACTCCGCAGAACTCTTAAAATGATGCGTCTTCTACTAACTCTTTACACGCACGTTCACTAAAGAAGTCAGAATACGGCTGCCCTCCACACACACTAGCAACCCAGTCATAAAGTCTGCTTCCTTCCGTCCACACAGGACACGCGCTAATGGAACTAAGAACGCTTCTCGGTGCAAATCATGCACTCACTGAAATCTACGCGCTTAACCTTACAAAATTCAAAAACGCTTAAAAAGAAAGAAGGTTAAATAACACACGCGCTTTACCATAGGCCTCTGAACGATAACCTTGACCCTCAGGTTACTCACACACACACAAAAAAGCCTATCTTCTTATTAATGAACATCTCGCGAGACTACATGATTACATAAACCTCATCTTTCAAATCTCGGAGCTTGCTCAAACCAAAACATAAACAAAGCTCATACCTTTACATTGAAAGAAACTCTAGTCTCAAATCGCGAAATTTTCCAAATGTTCAAAAATAAAACAAAACACTTCCTTTCTACGGAAGCTCCCTTGGTCTCCCGTTTTAAACGCTTACGTCTGACTCATACTTTGAGTCGAACCCGGGGTGGTCGCAGTTTCAAAGCTACTCTGGCTGCCGAGAGACAACAAAAGGGCCGATTCACTATCAGCTCCCCCAAGACGTTACGGTCTCCTGCCAATTTGCGTCCCCGCGCCCCGCTTTCAACACGAACTCGATTGACCGCGTCGCTACTCCCCACCTGGTCTCGTCCTGCCACCTTGCGTTTTTTCGAACTGCACGCTGAGCTGTGAAAAGAACTACGGAACGACGAGGAGCTTAACTGCCTCGTGCCCTTTGTCCGCGTCCGTGCAGAACATTCTTCGCGGTCCCCCTTTGACCTGTGGCTCGAACGTTTAGGATGCGTCAACATCGTCAGTGACGACCGCACCTTTCTTCTCCTCGCGCCCTGCCCTTTTGGGTTTCTGGCCATCTTTGGCGGCGCTACATTAATTACCGACTTTCGGTCTTTACCGCGCTTCTTTTTACGGCGCTTTCTCTTTGCACTCGCTTTCATGTCGCCTCGTGCCTCATGCTGGCCGGTACACATTTCGTCGGCCCGGATCGGTCTCTTACCCGCACAGTCTGAGTGATTCTCACTTAAATCAACACTCTCTCTGCCTCGACTGGCGGACAGCTCAACCGACTCTGGAACAATGCAGCAGGCTTTACTCGAGTAAGACAACTCGCACTCTTGCGAACTGCCCTCTGCTACATTGCCCAGCTCACGCTGTGCATCGGCACACAGCCCGTCGGTATCGATCACTGTCTCACGCGCACAGTCCGAATGATTAATAACTGAACCATCCCTATTTAGGCTATCTAGACTGGCGGAGAGCCGCACCGATCCCTGAACAATGCAGTTGTTCTCTCGTGAGCTACGGAGCTCGCCACCCCGAGAACTATTCTCAACTGCATCGTCCAGCTCGCACTTCACTTCTGCACGCAGATCTGGCTCTACATGGGTGCTCGCGTCTGTTGCGTCAGCAGTACCCTTTTCTTCGCTAGCAACCTCGCTAACATTACCAGCGACGCACACACGCGGTAACTGTGCCAATTTGTTCGCAGCTGGCCTAGCTGTCTCCACAGTCATCTGTTGGCACAGCACCTCGTCGCTCTCACTCTGGCCTTTAACGGCCTCTATTGCCACTAAGGCATCGTTAGCAGCTAGCCTTTTCCCTTTACTTATGAATCTGCAGCTAATCTCACAGGCACTACTCTTCTCGTCGGCTTCTAGCGAAAATCCGCTCGATGCTGCCTCATTCTTTCGCTCTGTACTACGTACAGAATTCTCAGACAGCCGTTGTCTCTGTGCCAATAACTGATCACAATACTGTATCTCTTTGATCAGTGCTGCCTTCTCTCTCTCATACTTTTGCTCACGCTCAAGCTTACGTTGATTCTCACGATCGTGAAGCTGACACCTAAGAGTAAGTTCTTGAAGCTCATGCTTCCGTTCATTCTCGCGTTCTTCACGCTGACGCTTACTCCTAAGTTCACGACGCTCCCGCAAACGTACACGACGCTCTCGCTCCCGTGGTTCCTGTATCACCTCCCAAGCAAGCTCAATGCTTTTATCATCATTGCCACTATCATTAATCGCCTTTATGATAGCTGGCGTTTTCATCCGTTCGTCCGCCTCAACTCCCAAATCGTCGCACACCAACAACAAGTCTAACCTCGTCAACCTTCTAAGATCCATGGCAGCTGCCCCGACAGGTGGTTAAAACTGTTTTCCTTAATTAATTTGTTCAAACACACAATGCAACAAACTCCCGATTCCCAGAACTATCAAAATGAACACAAAACATTTGAGTCTGGCGAATCATAAGGAAAAAAACCACGCGCTCACTTACGGTTGCAGCACCCTGCCATCCGGTTCATTTGTCCGCTGTTCCCGGTTCCTCCGGGCTCCCTGGGTCGAAGGTTCGCTCCTTCTTCGCTACTCCCAGTTTCTTCGGACCTCTTTCGACGAAGGCTCTCTCTTCTTCGCTCTTCCCGGTTCCTTAGGATCTCTCTCGACGAAGGTTCATCCGTAGCGCTGCCACCAGCTAATGCATTCGGAGGCGATCCCACCGCTGCCACCAAATGTAGGGGTTGGAGGACAGACGTCGGGATGAAAACCCAAAACTTGGGAGGGATTTATTCTACATTATATACAAGAGAGGTGAGCGACAAGTAACATTCGTACAGTCATTACGGGCCGGCAGCAACTCGGACGCTGCGGCCCGCGGCAAGAAGTTCGAGAGAGGTGAATCCGGGAATCAGGGTATCAGGGAATGTTCCAGAATCTCTGGAAGGCTTCTTATAAGCCCTTCGAGCACTAAGTCACGTCATGTTTGACCAATGGGAGAGTCCGCTCCGATGACGCCACTTTCAGCCAATGGTAGGCGCCCGTGTCGCGGTGTCACACCTGGCGGCTCTCTGCGGTCTTGCCTCGCAGACTGGCAATGCACTTCTTCTAACGAGGAGAAGGGGAGGGCGCTCATGCTCCATTGTCCCAGGGCCCCTTCTAATCCCGGCGGCACACGACCTGGGGGCCGCAAACTTGTTTGCACGTGTCTCCTCTGGAATGCGCTTTCCTGCTTCTGCATTCCTCAATTAGCTGTGCTGCAATCCGATGTGGTCTGGGGAACTCGAAGTAATCGCAGGAAACAGCTCCATATCTAACAACAGCGAAAGAGCTACCTATGCTCCTGTGTTCTTCTCTATAAAGTTTACGCTCTCTCTCTCTCGCTCTCTTTCTCTACCGCTCGCCAGTGCAGCGACAAGTTCCTCGGGTGAAAAGGGCACATTCTCCTCTGTTGCGAATGCCTCCGTTACAACACTCAGAGCCGCATGAGGCTGACCATAACATCTGCAACCTGTCTGCAGACCTCTTCCGCCACTTGAAGCTTGGTAGAGGGCCAGAACAGAGAAAGGCTGCATTGATACGGACATGAACGAAGACCTCCCACTGTCATCCGTATGTGCGACAGCGGCCTTAAAATCAAGCAACTAACAAAAACATTTCCATCGTTGATCCTTCAGTCTACCCACGCGATGTTGGACTTTTGTATACGTCGTCAAACTCTTAAGTCTAAAATGGAATTTGCGCACCGATACCTCATTTCTGCCTGCCGGAGTTCATCAGGCAGCTTCTCCAGTTATGTATCTACATCAGTTCGCCTTAAAAATTATATTCTGAAAACGTGCGTGCCAAAACCAGGCTATGATTATGCGGCACTATGTAGTGGGCAACTCCGCAATAAGGTTGACCACCTGGGGTTCTTTAATGTACACCCAATACACGGTGCACGGGCTTTTCTGCATTACGCCACCGTCATAATGCAGCTGCGGCGTAGTAGTGTCTTTCTCAAAAGTGTAAAGTCGATAACACTTTACATCAATACTTAGAAGTGGGTGATGCACTCGCCAGCACCCGCCTGCCGTGAGATGCCTCAGTCCACGTGCCAATGATTGCCGCCGATTTTTGTACACCTGGTTGCGCACAAGGTCTTGCAAACTCCTGCGTCAAAAAGCAGTTCCGCGAGACAACACCGGCCACAAAATATTTTCAGAGCACAGACATCGCCAAAAAAGTTTAATTTTCTCGTATCTTGACCACTCAGATAGTATTTCAAGGCTTTATAGCGTGCAAGTCCGACAATGTTTGTACTTTTTAATTTTGAGGAGGATGCGTTATTTGTGGCGAAGATAAATTATTCTCGGAGAAACTTCACTGATCACACGTTCGAACATCTTGGTTCTCAGAGGTCAGCTTATCTTAATTATTTACACTGATATACACTATATATTCCCACTAACTCTCTGGCTCAATACATATTGTCATAGTATCGAATAGTGTTATATCTGAGTGAACAACGTGTGTGAAAATATCACCTGGAGCAAGAAAAAGAATCTAAATTATAGATTCGCCCTTAACGTCATGCACTGACGCGTTAGCTAGCGAAATATAACGTGCAGTAAGCCTTATATTGCTTCGTGCGGCGTTTGTTAGAGTGAGCATTCGCAGGTGCGAGCGAATCATCTCCGTTCAAGTAGTAAAATAGGTGTGGGTCGTATTCGTTTGTGGAAGGTGCGCCTGCAAGTAGATGTAGACGTAGATCCTTAGGATATAGTAGCACGTACCCACTCTAGGAGATTGGCCAAGAATCGGGTACGTCAAAGTAAAATGTCAAATAAGACTGCAAAATGTTGTACTGGCTAAGTTGGGGAACTGTAAAGACTCGGACTTTATTCCTCGTCTTATTTATCCGGACTGTTCCGCTGGTCTCTACTAGAACGACCCTTTAGCATTTTGCTGCTAGATTCGTTAGGATATTTTTTTTTCATATTTATATTTGGGCTATCCCCGTTGATATGCAAACAATAATTTTGCCACAGTGATAGTATTCATGGGCTCAGACTACTCTGGCCGTTTTGATGTCCGCCGTTGCGCGGCGCCGCATGTCCTGGAATCCCAAAATCCTTTGTGAGAAAATAAGAAAGAAAACAAGAAAAACTCTCGATATGTCGCACGGATTCCTATTTTCGACCAATAAATTGGCAGTCCAGGATCCGACCGTGAACAACACAGTAGTAGAACTGTGAGTACCGAAACTGACTTTTATTGGGCGAACTTGCGCCCACAAAAGCGAGTTACACTCAATGCACAACGATATGCGGCGAACACAGTCGGCGATCGTCGGAATCAGATCTGCGGTTCAAGCGGGTCGGCTTTTGTACACCACTCGCCGAAGGTTCTAGCATATGGTTCTAGTGTAATCGCTGGTGCCCGGGTAGTTTCCAGAAACTACTACACAATTCGTGTCGCGCATGCCACCATGACGATACATGGCGCGGCGAGAACATACACAGCAGATTGAATGAAGGATAACGTTTGCGTAATCCTTCCAAATCATGCAGGCGCATCTTGCGCTGAGCGATAACGTTTAACATTTGCTGGCCGGTGAAAAGCAGTCACTGGAGAAACATAAACAAGTGCACGTGTCTATATTGACCCAGGAGAGCGTGATCGCGCCAGTAGCTGCCAGGATCCGCTAAGGCCCGCTCAACGTCTGTGTACTGCATGGATAAAGAGCGTATTTTTTCTGTTCTAGCACGTCGTCTTCTCACTTGCCAGGTGGTCCTAAATTTTCTTCGTCTTCAATCATTGTCATTACATTGAAAATGATCGACCGCGTCTGCTTTGCCTTCATTAGTGTTCCTCTTCTAGAACTGCGCTTCTTGACGTTTACTAGATGGCGATGACATTGTCTTATTTCCTTCTAGCATAGCGCGAGCCCTATTAATGAAGTAGCCTAAATATAGGTTTGAGAAAAGCTCAACGAATACAGCAGAAAGAAGTCAAAGTATCGGAAGGCTTTTTCTGTGTGGCGCAACTAGTACATGGACGCAGGGGAACAACAAGACATACGCACAGGGCTGTGTGCATGCCGAAAAACCTCCACGATGACGTACCAGCAAGAATAAATCTAAACACTGATCGTTTTTGTAGCTAAGCCCGGTTAGTTAAGAGGAGGAAGAAAATCCGACACTTTCCACTTGACTATCGGGTGGCGCCACTTCGCCAAACGAGTACGACTCGCACTTCTTTTACTTCTCGAACGGAGATTGCTCGCTCGCACCCTGCCAATTTTCACTCCAACAAACACCGCACGCAACTGCGTTAAGGCTTATTGCGTACATTTCGCCACCTGTCGTCATAATCCTATGAAGGGCAACGATGACGAGGTCGATAGTTGACAGCACCAGAAGCAGTCGTTTTGGATCGCGCATACAGAGACTCTGCTGATGGTTTGTTTCATGATGCTTTGTTGCTTTGAAACTAAATGTTAGGAAGACTACACGTGGGTGATCCGTGCTATTTTTACGGCGACATTTCCGAATTACGGTGACATTTCTGAGTGAGGGAAAGGAGAAACTTGCTCGGAAGCATTTCTAAAAACGCTGTATCTCATGAAAATTCTGCAGGTGGCTCAGTACATGCGCCCTTTTCTAGGCGCAAACTTCCCCGCTTATACTTCAACTTCCACATGAATTTCACAACAATTTGAAGCGTAATTCACAAACGCGACTACTTTCACAGCTCCATTCACGACATTAATGCAGACGTCGTACTTCTTACTGAGACATGGCCGGCGAAACGAGAAAATAAATGACAGCGAACTTTTCCTTTCAGCCTTTAGGTTATACCGGCACGTCATCGTACATACATCGCAAGGAAAGAGGCGTTGTAATAGCTGTCAAAAACACATTTTCATCATCGTCGCACATTGGCCACGACACTAAACTCGAACTTGGATCTGTGTACCGAATGCTACGACAAAAGCGCTTTTTTGTATCTCCTACAGGCCCCCTGATCCTGATCCCCTCGCCTCGTCCTTCTGCGAGATGTTTTCTATTTCGCTCCATACGATAAATTATACATTTTCAAATGTACATATATATTTTTTGGAGGTTTTAATTATTCGCACATTAACTGGCCCCTCTTGACAGTAACAACCAAAACATCCGGTAATGATTCAAAATAGTTCCTCGATCTGGTACTGGATTCAAACATTTGCCAAGCGATAATATGCCCAACACGAAGTGACCATACTCTCGAACCTTTTATAAGCATCCTGTCCTGACGACATAAACAGCATAACTACTTTAACTGGCCTCAGCGATCAATAATCTACTTTATAAAGTAGATTATTCTTACTCTTAAGGAAGAAGTCACCTACGACAAAACTAACCACAGACTACAGGATATATTTCAAAAACATTAACAATGAACTTGCACGTTTCTTCGAAAGTTTTGAAATGTCTTACCCGCTCAGTGAACGCAAACCGGGAATTATTCAGGGTGTTTAGGTGAACACTTTAAAAAAAAAATTTTAGATTGCCTGTGGCAGGTAGCACAATTCGAGTCCATGAGCTAGTCTATTCGAAGAGGCGAACATTACTTGCACTAAAAATTGAAATGCATAATCTACTAATTAACAATAGAATCACAAATAATTGTTTAACTAATTGCCTTATGGCACATATAGAAATTTGCAAATTCAAGCGGGTGAGGCTGCAACGCATATCTTCTTGAAATGAATTGTGCAGATGACGCCATTTACGAGATTTGCGCTGTCACACTTGCGGCAAAAATGCTCCGTCGTTCCACATACTTTCTTAACAAAACGCCGTTTTACGCATTGAAGCACAAAAGTATCTGGAACGCCAACGAATTTCTCCGCAGAGTTTGGGAATAAATATCTAGAAATGGTGTGATGCTGAGAAGTCGTTCCAAGTGGATCCGCCTTGAGAACTCCCCGACTAGAATTTGTGAATTGCAATATGTGCCATAAGCTAATTAGTTAAAAACTTTCTCAGTTAATTTCTGTAAATTAGTCGATTATGCATTCAATTTTTATGCAAGTGATGTGCGCCTCTTCATGTAGACCAGCTCATGGACTAGAATTGTGCTATCTGCCACAGAAAATATAAAAGAAATTAAGTGTTCGCTGAAACACCCGGTATAAAAACGCCTTGTTGAATTTATAGAACAGTACATTTCCCGTATCATCATCAACTCTGTTTGCCATAAACAATGGTTCACCAAGCGGCTGAAATCCCTTCTGAACAAACAAAGAAACAAAGAAACAAACAAACAAAAAGCGTATCTACAGGAAAGCGAGTCAATGTAACAAATGCTACAATGTCGCAAAGGATACCAAAGAATTGCGTAAACAATACCTTAAAGGAACTAGCTGAAGCCAAGGATATATTATTTTCATCTGAGTTACTCGTAATCCTTAAGAGGAAGCTTTAGCTCGAGTACTCCTATCTACATACATGTAAAAGGAGAATTCGTTTTTCTCGGCAACCACTGCACGAAATTTGACGAGGTTTGTTGCAGTTAAATGAAAAACTAAAACTCTAGTGACTGTTGGTTTCGAATTTTTCAGTTAGGTTGCCAATTTTTTATTAAAAATTGGCAATAATCGAAAATTCTCAAAAAAGAAAACTATCAAGTTTACAACTCTGTAACTCAAGAACGAAAAAGGGTAATATAATTTTGTGAGTTGCATCTAATAGTACATCTAAAGCGGACAAGATTAATATGTTACACGTAAATATAAAAAAAATTTGTAATATGACAATGCAGCTCTTGCAGAACCATTGTACCCGACGTAACAAATTCACGTAAGATGCAAAATGACACATTGAATTTGTCCGCGTTGAATGATCTCATGGATGCCGTTTACAGAACCGCGATATCTGTTCTTGATGCAGAGTTATGAATTTGTAAACTTCGTGATTCTATTTTTTTTCAAACGGTCGTATATTTGAAAATCCTTTTAACAAAATTCAGGCCCTAAATAGAAATTCCGCTTCCAACAGTCACTGGAATTTAACTTTCCCTCTCAAATGCAACAAATTTGTATAAAATCTGTCCAGGGGTTATCTCAGAAAGACGTTTTTGCGTTTTGCATGTATTTGAATAGGCCGCGTCGGAGTCGGCCGCGTCGGCCCGAGCTAAAGCTTTCACTTAAGAGGTAGCTTTGGCTCAGGCCCAACTCCGACACTTCCTATTCAAATACATGTAAAACGCAAAAAGAGGAAGCTTTAGCTCGGGCCCAACTCCAACGCGGCCTATTCAAATACATGTAAAACGCAAAAACGTTTTTCTGAGATAACCCCTGGTCCGATTTTAATGAAATTTGTTGCATTTGAGAGGTAAAGTTAAATTCTAGTGACTGTTGGAAGCTGAATTTCGATTTACGGTCTGAATTTTCTTTTAAAAATTTTCAAAAATTTGCAAGTTTGAAAAAAATATCAGCACGAAGTTTACAAATTAATAGCTCTGCATCAAGAACAGATATCGCGGTTCTGTAAACGGCACTCATTAGGTCATTAAAAGTGGACAAATTCAGTAGGTCACTCTTTATCTTACGTGACTTTGTTACGTTGTGTACAAGGGTTACGGAAAAGCTGTATTTCCATATTACTGAATTTTTTGAGAACCATGTGTAACATATCAATTTTGTCCACTTTAGATGTACTATTAGATGTTACGTACAGAATTCTGATATCATTTTTTATTGTTGAGTTACAGAGTTGTAACTTTATAGTTTCGTTCTCTTAGTCTTTTTTTTATTTTTGCCAATTTTTAATAAGACATTGACAACCTAAATAAATCGAAACCAACAATCACTAGATTTTAAGTTTTTCTTTTAAATGTAAATTCGACAAACCTCGCCAAATTTGGCGCAGTGGTTGTCAAGAAAAACGAATTCTCCTTTTACATGTATTTAGATATGAGCACCCGAGCTAAAGCTTCCTCTTAAGTCAAACCCAAGAAAAGTCGGACTCACGCTTTCCCCACATTTGAAGTAGTAACTTAGCGCTAAGTTACTATTTCAAATATTCACGACCAACTAGCCCAACAGTCAACTCTTCTAGCTTTCCCCACGGTCGCATTCCCCAGTCAAGGAGTGCTTACTAAACCTGGAGGCGAAGCAGTCAACCCTGAGAATTTTTTAAAATTTACTCTCATACCCACAGCGCCATTTAGGCATTACAGTGTGTGTGTGTGTGGGGGGGGGGGTTACATACATCTATGTAAACAGCTTATGGCATCCAATAAACAGCATTAAAAACCAGCAAGGGGACAAAAATGGTACATCAGGATATCAATGTACAGCACGATAAAAAAAAAGCCGTAATAGGACAGAAATGGTACATCAGGATATCAATGGCATTAAACGGCATCATACAAAAAAGGCAGGAAACGGCATCATACAATTAAGAAATAAAGCACTATGTAATGATAGCAAACTCTACAATTACTATATACTGTAAAATAAAGAAGAAAATTTCATAGAGCATTTGCAAAATGTTCATTATTAAGTATACCAACTACGGCAGCAGGCAGTCGATTCCATTCTAAATGGTTTTGGGGAAAAAAGTGCTTTTGAAAAGCTTAGTTCTACAACTGTATTCCCTAACCTTGAGCTCGTGATCTGTTCGTCTGGATATATAACGTGGCTGAAGAATATACTTATTACGGTCTATTCTAATTTGGCCATAAAATATATTGTGAAAAAGTTTCAAGCGTAATGCCTGCCTTCTCTTTTCTAAGGGGTCCCATTTTAATGTTTGTTTTTCACTAGTAATACTAAGGTTTCTGTCATAATTGCCGATTACGTACCGTGCTGCTATATTCTGAACTCTCTCAAGGTTATCTCGGTCGGTACACGTAGGAGCGTCCCATACGGTACATCCATATTCTAAAATGGGTCTAACATAGCTTTTGTACAGAAGATCACGAGCCTGCTGGGGAAAGAGTTTTGTATTGTGCCGTAGAAATCCTAACACTTTGCATGCCTTTGCTGTAATGAAATCAACGTGTCTGTGCCAACATATGGACGGTGTGAGGAATGAAGAAATGCGCTAGTGTATTCAATTATTATTTTTCATCACCTTTTGCCTCCATTAATGACTTTGATATTGCTACTTTACCAGTAGTTTGTGTTATGTTAGTGCTCAAAATTGAAATATGCAGCGAAAGCACATCTAACTTAAACAACTCCCTTAGACTTTCGACATGAGCTGGTTGCGACAAGATTAACGCTAAATTAGTAAAAAGCATTGTTTCTCTTTCAAGCAAGATGTTAAAGGCAATGTTGATACAGTCACTGACAAATGAAGGCGTCCTTAACTATAGGAAAAAGGCCCACTTTATCACCGTCTTTAAATCAGGTAACCGGACACTTGGATATAACTATCGTCCAATCAATCTGACAAGCATCCCCTCCAAGCTACGTGAGGCCATTATATCAACTAACATGATGAGCTATCTAGAATCAATCAACTTCTTTTATCGCCACCAACACAGCTTTCGCAAGCACCTTTCGTGGGAGAGCCAGCTGTAGTGGAATCCACTAACGTCGTGCTAATGTGCCTGGGAGTTAACTTTCAAAATGATGGTGTCGTTTTAGACTTTTCAAATGCAAGTGATCGCGTATCACATACTCGCCTGCTGCTAAAATTGTTCTCACTGGGTCTTCCACGAAGTCTCGAACATTTTCTCACAAGGCGCTTACAGTTCATTTCTGTTAACAACCGCAGTTCCAACCTTCGCACCGTAAAATCTGGAGTTCCCCAGGGTGCTGGCTTGTCACTCCTATTATCTTTAATTTACATTAATGACTTGCCGTCGAACATTAAAACTAAACTAAAACTATTCGCCGGTGATTGCGTCACCTATAAATCTATTGATTACCATTAGGCTACAGAACGACCCCAACGCTCTCGCAACATGGTGCCGAAGAATGCCACATGCTACTCAACTTGTCAAATGCAAGTATCTCTCATTTATCCGGAAACGCACCATTCATCACACGTACTGCATTGATTCAACTTTAGTGGAATTATTTTTTACAAATACCTCGGTTTCCACCTATACCGTCGCTTTCATAGGTGACCCATATAGAAACCATTTGTTCAGAGACCTCACGAGCACTTGGGTAACTTCAACGCACTCTAAAACCTGCACCATCCGGTGTAAAAATTAAATAAATAGTAAAAAAAGGAACTGGCATATCGGACATACGTCCGACGAAAACTTTCATACGCATCTTCCAATTGGCATCATCCACGTCAGACGGAGAGGCTCGGCCTCTCTGTCCCGACGTGGGAGCGGCGCGCCCCAAAGGACCACAATAAAGTTCATCCATCCATCCATCCATCCATCATAACTCGCCGACGAAATCGAAGCCATCCAAAACAGCACTATATCACCTCGCTGTATCGCTTTATCACCTAGCTCTCTTCAAAGCGAACCAACCCTCCAATCTTCGCACCTCGCCTATCATATCACGCCTCTGACACCTGCATTCTTTCTACTATCATTCCGTATCACAAGATGCACTGCTAAATACGCTGCACAGAGTTCTTGCCCGCCTAACGTATCCGATCATCCGATTTCGAATATAGGCCGGTCACACTTTTGCACTAAATTCTTTATTGTTAAATCACGCAATGGAACGCTGGAAGGCCCTACCAGATGACATAGCCTTATACTAAGCTTGGTGATCGTGTGCTTTTCCGCGAAAACACTAGCTCAGCATTTTTTATAAACAGGTATTTCCATTCTCTTCAGCCTCCGATACTCCGCCCACCTGCAACGATTATGAAATGTGATTTTACCTTTGTGGTTGTTTTGTTGTTTATTTGTTTTACAACTAGGGTATTTTCCTTCACTTTTCTTTTTCTTGCTTATTGTCACGTTAGACCTCAGTGTCTATTCTTCACGAGCTTTTTTTTCCTTTTTTTCTTTTTGCTGTAAAGCCATATTGTCAAGTGGTCGTGACGTCAAAGAACACAGCAGCAATACTGTGAAACGCAAAACTAACTTTTATTGGGCGAACCTGTGCCCACAAAAGAGGCTACACTTATAGCACAACGATGGCGGCGAACACGGTCGGCGATCGTCGAAAATCTGATCAGCGGGTCAAGCGCGTCGGCTTTTATACAGAGTCGTCGAATGTTCCAGACTAATCTTTGGAACCCGCGTGCCTTCCATAAAATTCTACATCATTCGCGTCAGGCGAATAAATCAGATAACACAAGGTTCGGCGATAACAGACTGTGGATAGAAGCATCGATAACTTTCCAGAAACTTCGGATACATGCAAGCGCGTCCCGCGCTGTGCGATAAGATTCGTTAGGCGGCGAAACCTGGTCGCCCGATAAATATAAATACACGTGTCAATACCCCCCTCTTAAAAAAAGCATCGTCCCGATGCTACATGAGAGTGAAACACAAAAGGACACTTAATAAACATAAGTAACAAAACAACGGAAAGAAACAAAGTCCAATGGTCAGTTACGCGAAGTCCCGAAGTTCGTCAACGCTGGTGGTACGGCTTGAGCCGTACAACGTGGACAATTTCAGGTCGTGAGTGGCGCCGCTGTGACAGCGAAATGCCGTCTGGCACGACCTCATAGTCCAGTGCACCAATACGTCGGATGATCTTGTACGGTCCGAAATAGCGACGCAAAAGCTTCTCGCTCAGTCCTCGTCGGCGTATAGGGGTCCAAACCCAAACACGGTCACCGGGCTGGTACTCGACAAAGCGTCGTCGGAGGTTGTAGTGTTGGCTGTCGGTCCTCTGCTGGTTCTTGATCCGCAGGCGGGCGAGCTGTCGGGCTTCTTCGGCGCGCTGGAGATAGCTAGCGTCGTCAACATTTTCCTCGTCAGTGACGTGCGGCAGCATGGCGTCGAGCGTCGTCGTCGGATTCCTGCCGTAAACCAGCTTAAACGGCGTGATCTGTGTTGTTTCTTGCACCGCCGTGTTGTAAGCGAATGTTATGTACGGCAGGACGGCATCCCAGGTCTTGTGTTCGATGTCGACGTACATTGCTAGCATGTCGGCGAGGGTCTTGTTCAGGCGCTCCGTGAGACCATTCGTCTGAGGATGGTAGGCAGTTGTCCTCCTGTGACTTGTCTGGCTGTACTGCAGAATGGCTTGGGTGAGCTCTGCTGTAAAAGCCGTTCCTCTGTCGGTGATGAGGACTTCTGGGGCACCATGTCGCAGCAGGAAGTGCTCGACGAAAAATTTCGCCACTTCGGCTGCGCTGCCTTTTGGTAGAGCTTTAGTTTCAGCGAAGCGGGTGAGGTAGTCCGTCGCCACGACGATCCACTTATTCCCGGATGTTGACGTCGGAAATGGCCCCAACAAATCCATTCCAATCTGCTGGAATGGTCGACGAGAAGGTTCGATCGGCTGTAGTAATCCGGCTGGCCTTGTCGGTGGTGTCTTGCGTCGCTGACAGTCTCGGCATGTCTTGACGTAATGGGCGACGTCGGCGGTGAGACGCGGCCAGTAATACCTTTCCTGCATTCTCGACAGCGTCCGGGAGAATCCGAGGTGCCCAGCGGTTGGGTCGTCGTGTAGAGCGTGCAGTACTTCTGGACGCAGCGCTGACGGTACAAGAAGGTAGCTGGCGCGGACTGGTGAGAAGTTCTTCTTCACGAGCAGGTTCTTTTGTAGCGTGAACGAAGACAACCCGCGCTTAAATGCCCTAGGGACAACGTCGGTGTTCCCTTCCAAGTACTCGACGAGGCCTTTTAACTCCGGGTCGGCTCACTGCTGTTTAGTGAAGTCTTCCGCGCTTATTATTCCAAGGAAGGCGTCGTCGTCCTCGTCGTCTTGCGGCGAGGGATCGATGGGGGCGCGTGATAGGCAGTCGGCGTCTGAGTGTTTTCGTCCGGACTTGTAGATCACCGTGACGTCATATTCTTGCAGTCTGAGGCTCCACCTCGCCAGCCATCCTGAAGGGTCCTTCAAGTTAGCTAGCCAACACAACGCGTCATGGTCACTGACGACTTTGAATGGCCTGCCATATAGGTAAGGGCGGAATTTTGCTGTAGCCCAAATGATGGCGAGGCATTCCTTTTCAGTCGTAGAATAATGGCCTTCCGCTTTTGACAGCGACCGGCTAGCATAGGATATCACCTGTTCATGTCCGTCTTTCTTCTGGACTAGGACGGCACCGAGGCCTAGGCTACTGGCGTCAGTGTGGATTTCGGTATCGGCGTCTTCGTCGAAATGTGCGAGTACAGGCGGTGACTGCATGCGTCGTTTTAGTTCTTGAAATGCGTCGGCCTGCGGCGTTTGCCATTTGAACTCGACATCAGATTTGGTTAGATGCGTTAGTGGCTCAGCGATGCGTGAAAAGTCCTTGACAAAGCGCCTGTAGTAGGCACACATGCCAAGGAATCTACGCACTGCCTTCTTCTCGATGGGCTGCGGGAACTTTGCGATGGCAGCTGTTTTCTGCGGGTCGGGGCGTACTCCGGATTTGCTGATGACGTGGCCTAGGAACAGAAGCTCGTCGTAAGCGAAGCGGCACTTTTCTGGCTTCAGAGTGAGCCCTGATGACTTGATGGCCTCTAGTACTGTGGCAAGCCGCCTAAGGTGATCGTCAGAACTTTCGGCGAATACAACGACGTCATCCAAGTAAACGAGACAGGTCCGCCACTTCAATCCTGCTAAAACCGTGTCCATCATGCGCTGGAACGTTGCAGGCACCGAGCACAGTCCAAATGGCATAACCTTGAACTCGTAGAGGCCGTCTGGGGTGATGAAGGCGGTCTTTTCACTATCTCTTTCGTCGACTTCAATTTGCCAGTAGCCAGACTTGAGGTCCATCGAGGAGAAGTATTTAGCGTTGCAGAGCCGATCCAATGCGTCGTCTATCCGTGGGAGAGGGTATACGTCCTTCTTCGTGATCTTGTTCAGACGACGATAATCGACGCAGAAACGAAGGGTTCCGTCTTTTTTCTTCACCAGGACAACAGGGGATGCCCACGGGCTTTTCGACGGCTGGATGATGCCGTCGCGCAGCATTTCGTCGACTTGTTCTCTTATAGCTTCACGTTCTCGCGGCGAAACTCGGTAAGGGCTCTGGCGAAGTGGTCGAGCGCACTCTTCGGTTATTATGCGATGCTTTGCGACTGGTGTTTGTCGAATCCTTGATGACGTCGAAGAGCAGTCTTTGTATCGTCGAAGCAGACTTCTGAGCTGTTGCTGCTTAATCACGGGGAGACATGGATTTATGTTGAAGTCTGGCTCGGGAACTACGGTCGTCGGGGTAGATGCAACAGAATCCGAGAGGGCAAAGGCATCGCTGGCTTCCTGAATTTCCTCGATGTATGCGATTGTCGTTCCCGTGTTGATGTGCTTGAACTCCTGGCTGAAGTTTGTCAGCAACACTTTCGTATTTCCTCCGTGCAGTCGAGCGATCCCTCTTGCGACGCAAATTTCACGGTCGAGCAGTAAACGTTGGTCACCTTCGATGACGCCTTCTACGTCAGTGGGTGTTTCAGTGCCGACCGAAATAACAATGCTGGAGCGAGGTGGGATGCTCACTTGATCTTCGAGCACACTCAAGGCGTGGTGACTACGAGGGCTTTCCGGCGATATCGCTTTATCTTCCGACAGCGTTATTGACTTCAACTTCAGGTCGATGACTGCGCCGTGTTGGTTAAGGAAGTCCATACCGAGAATGACGTCTCGAGAACACTGTTGGAGGATAACGAAGGTGGCAGGGTAAGTCCGGTCATGAATGGTTATCCTCGCAGTGCAGATTCCAGTCGGCGTAATCAGGTGTCCTCCAGCGGTCCGAATTTGGGGGCCCTCCCATGCAGTCTTAACCTTCTTCAACTGGGCGGCGATGTGTCCACTCATTACGGAGTAATCGGCCCCTGTGTCGACTAAGGCAGTGACTGCGTGGCCGTCGAGAAGCACGTCGAGGTCGGTGGTTCTTTGTCTGGCATTGCAGTTAGGTCTTGGCATCGGATCACGGCTGCGTCGGGTTGAACTGAAGCTGGAACGTCGCTTCGTCAAATTGTCTTTAGTCGGTGTAGTTTTGGCTACCTGACTTTGTCGGGACGGCGGCGTGTCGTTATTATGTCGTCGAGATGGTCTCTTCGTCGTCTTCGTCGGCGGCGGAGGATCTTCGTCAGTTCGATGAACAGCAACCGCACCTCCATCGGTCGCTGCTTTTAGTTTTCCGGATATGGGCTCGCTGACCGGCCCCGGGCTGGGCCAGTGTATGGTCGGCGCTGCGGCGACAGGTAGCGGCCAGGTGACGGCGAGCGGGACGGCCGTCGAGGGCTCCACTGAGTAGCGGCGAGGTAATCGGCGATGTCACGTGGGCGCTCGCCAAGCTGTGGACGCGGCGCGTTGACGGCGAACCCTCTCAGTCCCAAGTCGCGGTATGGGCATCGGCGGTACACATGGCCGGCTTCTCCGCAGTGATAGCAGAGCGGGCGGTGGTCGGGGGCTCGCCAAATGTCCGTCTTCCTCGCGTAGGTGCGCTGGGCGACGGGTGGGCGTGCTGGCGGCGGCGGCGGCGGACGACGGAATTGCGGCGTCACAGGGCCCTGGCGCGGTCGCGGAGGGGGACCTTGACGGCGGGTGACGGCGGCGTAGGTCATCGCTTCTGGCTGGATCTGCGATGATTGTGATTGTACCTCGGGAACTCCGAGCGATCGCTGGACTTTTTCTTTGACAACTTCGGCGATTGAGGCCACTTGGGGTTGCGATGAAGGGAAGATCTTCTGAAGCTCCTCTCGTACGATTGCCCGGATGGTCTCGCGCAGGTCGTCGGTGGCCACTGATTGAATGCCGGCGTAGCTTGTTGGCTTGGTGCGTCGGTCGAATTGCCGGTTCCGCAATTCCAGTGTCTTCTCAATGTTCGTCGCCTCACGGAGGAACTCGTCGACGGTCTTCGGTGGGCTTCTTACCATTCCGGCAAAAAGTTCCTCCTTTACACCACGCATCAGTAGGCGGACTTTCATCTCCTCTGACATTTCCGGGTCGGCGTGGCGGAACAGACGGGTCATTTCCTCAGTGAAGATCGCAATCGTCTCATTCGGCAGCTGCGCTCTGGTCTCCAGTAGAGCTTGGGCTCGCTCTTTTCGCACGACGCTTGTAAATGTTTGCAGCAAGCCGCTTCGGAACAGGTCCCACGTCGTCGAGGTGGCTTCTCGATTCTCGAACCACGTCCTGGCGGCGTCCTCCAATGCGAAATAGACATGTCGCAGCTTGTCGTCGCTTGCCCAGCTGTTAAACGTAGCGACCCTCTCATACTTTTCCAGCCAGCTTTCGGGGTCTTCAAATGTGGAACCGCGGAACGTCGGTGGTTCCCTGGGCTGCTGCAGCACGATGGGGGACGCTGGGGCTGCCATTGGGGTTGCCTTGGCCATAATCTTCTTGGTCTTCTCAGGAAGCAGTCCGTGCTCCGGGGGTAACTGTTGTAGACGACGGCTTAATCGATGGTCCGTGACTACGTTGGTGCTCTCTTTACGGTCCGGGCTTGGATCACGGCTTGTCGGGGGCGTCCGGTACATGAACCAAAAGCACCTCCACCAGATGTCACGTGGTCGTGACGTCAAAGAACACAGCAGCAATACTGTGAAACGCAAAACTAACTTTTATTGGGCGAACCTGTGCCCACAAAAGAGGCTACACTTATAGCACAACGATGGCGGCGAACACCGTCGGCGATCGTCGAAAATCTGATCAGCGGGTCAAGCGCGTCGGCTTTTATACAGAGTCGTCGAATGTTCCAGACTAATCTTTGGAACCCGCGTGCCTTCCATAAAATTCTACATCATTCGCGTCAGGCGAATAAATCAGATAACACAAGGTTCGGCGATAACAGACTGTGGATAGAAGCATCGATAACTTTCCAGAAACTTCGGATACATGCAAGCGCGTCCCGCGCTGTGCGATAAGATTTGTTAGGCGGCGAAACCTGGTCGCCCGATGAATATAAATACACGTGTCAATATTGACCACAGATGCATGTAAAGTTGCATTTTCAACATGAACCTCAAATAAATCACGGAATATTTCTTTTTAGTATGTCGCAGGCTTTCAATTAAAAGGAAACGCATTGTGAAACCTTTCGCCAGCTTAGACTAGGGCTTACGCTCCCCGTACTACTCTCACTAGAGGTGTCGGCACTAGGTTTATGTTGTAGGAACGTGTGTGACGGCCTACTTGATTTTCTCAGAGGCACGTAGAGACTTCATACTGATTTTAATATTACTTTCTGTTCTCGTCAATAATAAGTGACAACATTATTAGCATCTTTAATATATTTTTTAAAATTCACAATAACATAGTTCGGATCATAAAGCTCCTTCGTTATGATTATTTATTATTGTACGATTGTACTACTTTAACATCTTCGCTTTTATGCTACAAAATTCGATTCCACTTTGTTTCCACTACCGCCCGACTCATAGCAGATCCCCCGAATTCAATTGGACCATTTCACTGAGAAAAAACCAACTAGAAAAAAAGTACCGCATGTAAAAGCGTGGCAGATACGGGACCAATGATGTAATATTTTATTATAGCAAAAAGATAACTTTAGCGATTCGTTTTACGCTCTAGCAGAAAACTTGTTCCTGCTATTACAACACCCGAGACGAACGTCACGACGTACTCAATAATAATAATAATAATAATAATAATAATAATAATAATAATAATAATAATAATAATAATAATAATAATAATAATAATGATGATGATGATGATGATGATGATGATGGTGGTGGTGGTGGTGGTGGTGGTGGTGGTGGTGGTGGTGGTGGTGGTGGTGGTGCTGGTGACGACGACGACTATGATGATGATGATATTTATTGCTACTTTGTGGAGGATACAGAGAGGTTTAGTCCCATCAAAACCAACAGGAGGCTTGAAGGACTGGGCCCGCAGCTTACGGCAGAGGTAACAAAATGGCAACAACAAACAGAACATTGATTGAAAGGAGCAATAGGATCAACTGAAGAAACAGAAACACAAAGCAATAAAAAAACCAGTACCAAGGACATCAGTTAACTCCAAGGAAACCCGCCGTGGTTGCTCAGTGGCTATGGTGTTAGGCTGCTGAGCACGAGGTCGCGGGATCGAATCCCGGCCACGGCGGCCTACTTTCGATGGGGGCGAAATGCGAAAACACCCGTGTACTTAGACATGGGTGCACGTTAAAATACTCCAGGTGGTCGAAATTTCCGGAGTCCTCCACTACGGCGTGCCTCATAATCAGACAGTGGTTTTGGCACGTGAAACCCCATAATTTAAGAAAAAAACTCCAAGAAAAGAAAACTCAAAATATATAATCTCATACTTGTAAGCACAATTGTAAAAGCATACAACACAATGTTCTCAAATGCGTTTTTAGGTTCCGCATAGAGGTTACAGCAAAACGTTCTTTTGGTAAACCATTAAAAATGTCAGGCACATAAGAACACCGTCTTGCCTTTCCATACCTTGTTAGGCTCTGCAGACAAAATATCGAATGGTTTTTCGCAACTTCCAGTAAGCATCAGATTTAATTAAAAAGTTTGAATTCCAATAGTAGCGATGAACAACAGTTTGTACGAAGAGAGAATGGAATGAGGGAAGACGTAAGAACCGGAAAATGTCCGCCCCGAATGGGGTATGAGAATTATACGCAATGCTCTTTAACATGTTTTTTAATGTGCTATCAATTCGGCAATGCCAATGGGAAGGACATGACGCAAATAAGGTGATTCCGTATCTAAGAACACTATACGCAAGTGCATAAATTATAGTTTTCTTCATATACATTGGAGCAAAAGATCTGATACTAAAGAGTAACCATGAAACCTTCCATAGCCTGGCACAAACGTAAGCCAAGTGGTCATGCCATGATAAACTGCTATCGAAAACCACCACGAGATATGTGTACGAATTTACATATTCAACGGGTTCGCAACGACAAGAGAGAAAATCATGATCATGTAAAAATACTTGTGTGTCTATAAGGGCTATCTTTAACGGATTTCTAAAACATATAATTTTGGTTTTCTGTGTGTTCACTGAAATTCCGTTCTTAGCGAACCATTTCATTACATGATTTACGTTTTTCTGCAACACATTAACTGTTGTCTCGTAATTTATATTTCTTGTGAGCAAAACAGCGTCGTCCGCGTACTGAAATATTAAACACTTAGAAGCTGTTAAGCTCAAGTGAATTGTAAATATATTAAAGAGTAGTGGAGACAGAATGGATCCCTGTGGTACACCAGCCTTCATAATGGCAAAAAAAGGACATCGAAAGCCTAGTAAGTATAGTTTTTCTAAAAGAATACTATGGTTAACCGAATCAAAAGCTTTTTTAACGTCTAAAAAGAGACCGCAGTTAAACGAGTTTTCCTCAAGCGCTGCGTACAACTGGTCTGCAAATTCCTCCAGAAGATGTATGGTGCCCCTTCCTGGAATAAAATGATATTGACGGTTTGAGAGGACAGCAAATTTGTTTAAGAAGGACATCATGCATTCAAATAGAAATTTCTCCAGTATTTAGGAAAGGATTGGCAAAACAGAGATCGGTCGATAGTTCTCAACTGCGTTCTTCTGACCTCCCTTGAACAGTGGTCTTACAATAGCGATCTTCAAATTTTCTGGCAAGACGGCAAGTTCTAAGAAATCATTAATCAAAAAGAGCATAATGTCCGAAATAGCGTCAAAATTCCGTTGCAACAGTTCCGCCGGTATGCCATCTGTTCTAGCGGCCTTACTCCGCTTGAAGGTAAACACTAATCCGGCAAGATATTCCTTTGATAACTTTGGAAGATATGCGGAAGGTGACAAAGATTCTTTTAAAGTGCATTTTCCGCCTTGTCGAGCTGCTGCAATTTCCGCCGCGAGCGTGAAATGCTTATCGAAACTATCAGCTTTTAAAACAGGCTCTTCTACTAAAACATTAAAACTAGGCACATTCCTGTCTTGTCCACGAAGATGGTTAATCAGTGACCACATCTTTGCGGGATTTTTAAACGCTCGTTTGAACTGTTGCCGAAAGTACAGCCGTCGAGCTGATCGAATAAGTGCTACAGCTTTGTTTCTGGCGGCTCTAATCTGAGCGAAGGTCTACGTTTTTATGAGCATGCTTGGAACGTCTCCAAAGCCAGTCTCTGTTCGCGATCGCCCGTAAAATTTCAGGGCTAAGCCGATCATGCTTCCGCCTTTCTTTACGCATACGTTTTCGCGTAGCAGTTTTTTTGAGCTCGTCAAGTGTACGGCACATCTTTGAGTAAACTAGCTCTGCTGCATCGTCCGCAATTGAACTTACCTAGTGATGCCACTGATGCATCGAACTTTCTTTCATCTGTTATTGTCACAGGTATCTCACTAACATCACTGAAACTTGATGAAGCAGTGCCAGACGGTTTAGACTGAGTAGAAAAACGACAGGCGGTTAAATAATGATCTGCTAGCCGCTGAGAAATGATACATGAGTTCAAAGTGTGATTCGGCGCATGAGCAGCGATGTCGTCAAGACAAGACTTAACCGATTTAACTTGTCGACCGTTCAAGAAATCTTCACGTGTGGGGGCAGTGATCGTGTTTTCAATTCCATATGCTGAAAGTGAGGATAAGTAATTTGAAATACAGATTTGGTTTGTGCTTAGGATATCAATGTTCAGATCACCTGTTAGGCAGAACAACTCAGCATCTTCGTACGTGAGAAGTATTTCCTCGAGTTCAATTACATATATTTGTCGTGCTACCAGATGGCGGTCTGCATACCGCGAGTAATGTAAAAGCCGCGTGTTATAAATTCACGTTTAGAGCCAAACATTCCACATGCATAAATGTAATGACAACAGCTGAAACATCGTATTTTTCACTCACAAGGAAAGCGATCCCTCCTCCACGGCGTACCGGGCGTACAATAAAACTGGCACGATAACCGTTCACTGTGAACGTATCTAAACAGGACTCTGGTACATTTATCTCGGTGAGAACAAATATATCAATAATAATAATAATAATAATAATAATAATAATAATAATAATAATAATAAAGAACATCTACGTAATTTGTATTTGGGTCAGGTTAAAACTGGTTACCGCAATAATGGAAAGACAAATGCGCATATACTGGTCAAGTTTTTCACGACGCCGATGGTGCATCTTCAGTAACCGGAGTGCAGGCGTTTCGCACTCGGACGTGGCACTCGACTCAGTTTTGCTTTTACGGTGGTGACATGGAGAGGAGACCCTTCCCGCCAATTTACGTGGAGCCTGTGCGTGCCGCTCTTTCACTTTTCCTTTCTCGCGTTCTTTTTTTTTTCAGAAACGCTATAGGGGAAAGAGAAAACAGGCAGGTGTGCAATGCTGCTCCACTTTGAGCGGAGTGTAGTTGTTGAGGCTCGGTTGGCTACTTACTATACCACGCACGTGCTATACTTACTATAATTACGTCTTAGTATACTTTCACTTACTATACCATCACCCTGCATGCACGCCACGCTGCTCACCTGAGCATTAACCTGTGTGCGGTGGCTCACGTTGCACGTGCACTGCGACTTCGAAGTGTTTATTTACGCGCCACTGAATCGCTGCGTCAGCATGCCGTTCGTGTATTCGCAGGCCGCACGACCTCTGTGTCCTTTATTGGTGCTCAATCTTCATACCGTTGCCATTATTAATGCGATTAGCATTCTTCGGACTCTTCACGCAGTTTTTGGTATGTCCGTCCGTGTCTAATCCCGTTAACTCCAACTTGTTCCACTGGATACTCCGTGGTCTCATGGTTAAATCATTGGGGGATGCTGTGCTGAGGGAGCCAGGTTTGTGTGTGTGTGTGTGTGTGTGTGTGTGTGTGTGTGTGTGTGTGTGTGTGTGTGCGTGCGTGCGTGCGTGCGTGCGTGCGTGTGTGCGTGCGTGTTCAAGAGTTCAAGAGTTCTTTATTTGCATATTAATAAGGTTACAAATGGGGGGAAAGTGTGCGTGTGCGTATGCGTGTGCGTGTGTGTGTGTGTGTGTGTGTGTGTGTGTGTGTGTGTGTGTGTGTGTGACGCGAGCAGGAGGTTGCGGACGTAGACAAACATGGTCGCCCGAACACTGCCTTTATTCTTCATCTTCTTTCTTTCATACAGCGACGTGTTGACTTCCGTTACACATTCCCCCTCACCTCAAAAGAGCGCACGCAGCAAGCAACACAAGAGGGGAGCAATGGGAGACTATAAATAATCAAATAACCCAAGGTGGCAATTGGTCCAATGTCCCGATTTAACTCTGTGTACTAATTAAAGTTCAGAATAAACTGTTGCAGTCCGGTGCCGTCCGGCATAACTCTAGGGGACGGGCCTGGCTGTTGCGCTCCGGACGACATCTACACGCGCCGAAGCACGTGAACACTGATCGTAGTACGTGTTCAGCTCTTGATACAACTGAGTAAAATTGAAGTGTCTTGCAGGAGAGGAAACTATGGTTTCACTAGGAGCTAGTGCAGGTGGAATGAATAATATGTGGACTTCGGTTGATTGCTGTCACTGGAGAGCTACGGTTGACATGAAGACGGCTCGTATCTGGTGGTTGGACATGTGCGTTGTCTGAAACGAGTGCGCGTTGCACGAAGATTTTGATGTGGCGTTTGCGTTGCTTTCGTATGCCAGAAAATTGCAGCTGTCCTATTCGTCGTTTCTTGCGCTCTTGTCGCATTTGTCGTATCAGGCAAGGTCTTGATTGGTTGTGTTGAAAAAGTACTTTACGATGGTCATTTGTAGAAAACGACATAATTGCTGAGCTCTTCTTCGGTTCAGTAGATTTGTGCGTACATGCCTTCCTTGGTAATGAATCTTCTCTTTCGATGGTGCTATTTTTCGACATCGTCATTGTCTGTGTCGGACTCGTCCTTGCATTAGCTGAGCTTGTTCTTGGAGCTTCTGGGACAATGGTTCCTGCAGTGGCTTGTCCGATGGTGAGGTCCATGTGTGAGGTTCTTCAGAAGCCACATGCAAGGCTGCTATCCATGTGCCCTCGTGCTGAGAGGACACTTCTGTTAGATGGCAATGAGTGATATCCGGTGCTCTCGTTTCCACTGCAAGTTCAGCCGTTTGTTGGCGTCTGGTGTGTGCGAAAGTGTTCGAAATATGCAAAGCAGCTAGAACGCCATTTGTCAGCGCTTCATCCACTGTTGATCGAGGTAAATGCTCTATGTCGCGAAGTGAACTCATGGAGTTGGTGGCTTGATTATGGTGTCCCGGTGGAAAATAAGACGGCTTAATTTGACTTGGTCTGTAGATTGCATCCACGCAGCCCGAAATTCCAGGTGGTCGATTATTGGACGATGCCGCAGTGGATGTGACTGCACCACTTGCTTCTAGGGATACGTCTGCCTCTATAGAAGTTGGTTTCATTTGTGAGCGAAAAGATTCTGTGAAGCACGTGGTGCGGAATCAGCGTCATAGAAGAGTCGCGTGACTTGAAACCAGGAGGTGGGTCGCACGTACAAGACGCAGTGAACGCATCCGATTCATTAGCGATGGCAAGAGAACGATAACGGGATGAAGACGCGCATATTGGTGATTCCTGCACGGAAGTGAAACCTGATGGAAGGTTTGGCCTTGAAGGAAAGCGACTTGGATATCGCTCAGAGAACGAAGGATTTACTTTAGCCATTGTGCCTGGTGAAAAATAGTAGGCGTGCGATTTTGTTTCGTCTTTTTGGGAGGATCACTACAAGAGATAGTTGTCGACGGCCTAGTAATACGTGGCTTTGGTTGACTCTGATGAAGATAACTACATGGAGACTGTGAATGACTGCAGCGACTCAGTGGATATGTTTCCAACTGGTGGATAATAGAGGTATCTGCAACGTATACTTGAAATCGACTGATCATCTCTTCCTTGATTTTCTCCTACGATTTGTTGTTTTCAAAGATGTGCGTGAGGTAGAACCGAAATGCCTCACCGGTGACGTTGTCATGGAAGTTGGCGATTATACCCTGTACTCACCATGATGCAGTAGATGCGTGGAGCTCGAAGAAGCGAAACCAGTCTTTCACGGGCCAATCCTCCGCTGATACGGTGTACTTGGGTATGTCCAAGGCTTGCGGTGACGTTGTCATGATGGAGCTGTGCGCTCTAGGTTCACGGCGTCGTGTTGAGTACTCCCATGTTAATGTGCGACTGATGAGGTGGCTGTTAGGTCGTTATCCTGTCAGCTTGTGTAACGCGAGCAGGAGGTTGCGGACGGAGTCAAACATGGTCGCCCGAACACTACCTTTATTTTTCGTCTTCTTTCTTCCAGACAGCGGCCTGCTGTCTTCCGTTATATATATATATATATATATATATATATATATATATATATATATATATATATATATATATATATGCTTACAATCTTGCCTGAATATACATGCAGACGCGCGCCACGCATAGACTTCGCGGCGGCAGCGCTAGTCGGCGTAGCATGTCTAAAGGGACGCGCGAGAGAGGAGCTCGGGTGCAGTACACGCCTCATTCATGACGCGTTTCGGCGGTGGCAATACGATGCGTCGCTACATCGCTTGAATACTAACCGCATTCGCGTCAACAGCCATCCTGAGATGGTTTCTGTCGAAATTTCCCTCTCTATTTCATACAAAAGGAGCAGCAGTAGCGAGTCACATGGTGTCAACATTCCCTCTACATTAATTTAAAAGGAGTCATTCTGCCGCCATGGCACAAAAGCAGGCGCTTCTCGTGGAACGGCACACGTGACATTTGAGAAGCGAGTGCTGACAGAACCGGCCTGCATAGGCGCCATAACGCTTATTAGCTGTGGAAGGGTGAAACGAAGTGCAGTCACTTGCGTTGCCCTCTGGATTTTTTTTTCCGGGTATCCAGTTGCACTGACTGTAAGGACGCACAGTCTCGTGCCATGACAGAAAGATGTTCACACGCTGCAGGACTGTCGTCGGACTGCAGCCGGGTCGTGCCCACGGTGAACTAAAAGTGCACCGCTGTGGCTCTCCGAAAACACAGAAACTAAAAAACTGGCCATAAGATCGTGCCGCATGCTGTCGAGAGGGAGGTTCTTGTCAGCGCATGCGCAGGTGGCAGTTGATTGGGATCGCGGAGCCCTCACCTCCACGGGGGAAGCAAACTCTTTCCTCTTCGTTTCTCCCCCCTCTCGTCAGTAGTGGGAGCCGTTCTGCGCAGCGAAGGGAGAGAACGAAGAGGGAGAAGGGAGATTGCCCGAGCGATAGAGACCCTGTTCGCCAGCCGATATGACCGATAAAAAGAAAAGGAATACGGTCCCAAATGAAAATATGTACGCGAAAGCCAATCGAGGAATGACGCAATAAACGAAAGCAAAGGAAGGGGGCGAAAGGAGCAGGCGAAAGGTATACACGCCCCGTCGTCTGCATGGCGCTATCGCATCTGGACATCTACGCCGTCGGCAGAGGCCCGCCATCTCGGGAACTATCTCGCCGGAGCGGCCGAGCCAGCGGCACGCCAGCACACGGCGACAGCGAGCAAAGGTTTGCGAACAGCGGCGGCGATAAGGGCATGCCAAACGAAAACGCACTGAAAAAGCAGAGGCGCGACCGATAAAGGAACCAGGGTAAGGTCTTATCGCTCTCCCGGGCCAGCGCCGAGATTGGGATCGCCGCCGTTCTTTCGGTTACTCTCCTTTATGTTTCTCTCTTTCTCTATTCAACTCTCGCCTCCCCCCGGCTTTGTTTCATTGATTTTGCCCTCGCCGTGGCTCGCGATCGTTACACGAGAGCCCCTGTTGGAAGCGAATGTTGCCATTTGAACTCGTTTGATGTCGATTGCGATCTATTGTCGTCGTCGTTTTTTCATTTTTTCGTCTATCATTCGTTGTCGTTTCGATAGCGTGCCGCGCGGCGGCGGCACGCGAGCGAGCGTCTCCGCAAGAGTGGCGCGTAAAAACGTGCTGTCTACCACTGCAGGGGCGCAGACTTTGCGGTGGTGCGACCTCATGAGCCTCGTCTTAGCATCCACGCACAATTCGCTATTCGCAAATTATCGTCATGAGGTTCTATACTATGTTGATTTCTCTTCTCCCGGCACTTTAAAATAATTATGGAGTTTTACGTGCCAAAACCACGATCTGATTATAAGGCACGCCGTAGTGGGGGACTCCGGATTGCTCTAACGTGCACCTAAATCTAAGTACAGGGGTGTTTTTGAATTTCGACGCCATCGAAATGCGGCCGCCGTGGCCAGTATTTGATCCCGCGACCTCGTGCTTTGCAGCGCGCCATCGAAGGCGCTAAGCAAACACGGCCGATCCTGGTACTTTCCTCGCTTCCAATGGCATTCCATCTGTTTTAGGTGATCTTCCTAAACAAAGCCCTTCGTTTAAAACTTAGGGCATCAATGAAGTTTAGCACCGCCGTTGCTTATCCACTTCCGCTCTGCTGCGACCTCATCTATCGTGACCTTTTCTGTCAGCCTCACATAAGGCAATGCCATGATTTTCGCGACGTTTTCTTCTATTCTTCTCGTTGCGCAGTCCTGCAAAATTATTTTTCCACGTTTTTTTTTTGTGTGTGTGTTGTACTTCCGGGTTTCTCAATATACCTTTTCGCCAGGCCAGGAGGAAAGGCCGTGCGCCGAGCCTTTCCTCCTCTCTGGCTTGGGTCAACCGGCGCCGCGCTGCTTGAATGTCTTGCCATCATGTCCTGCTCGGTCATGATGTCAGTCATCAAAAAGAAAGTGAAAGAAGCAGGGACAGTGAATTGAATGCAACGAATGGAAAGAAAGATGACCATGGACATTTACAAGAATATGAAGAAAGAAATTAGAAGGGAAAATCTGCATGATAACATGAAGGGAGCTGCCTTGATATTTGAGGCTCGAGGTGGTTGCCCAAGGAGAAAAACATACCGGAGCAAATATTCGCAACTGGATGAGCAACGTGTATGCTGCAGCAGAAATCAAAAGACCAGTCAGCACATCCTAATGGAATACGAAGGCATTCGCCCAGTGAGATCCGTAATTAACGTACACCTTCCAGAATCACTTGGATTTAAAGTGTACGGAAGCATCAACCTGTCAGAAGTCGAGATAAGCTAAGATAAGATGGAAATATAAGGTGGAAACAAAATCAGGAAGAGATTGATACAATAGCATCCTTTACAGACATAGGTAGTGGTAGTACAAGAGAGGTAGAGATGTTTTTAGGAAAAGAAAAACGATTAAACAGATGTATACAAAAATGCTAGAATGAAAAGCATATAGAGCATACCTGGGTAACTCAAGCAGGCTAGGTGACTCTTTGTCACCGCTCCATTTCAAAGGGGATGCCAATAAATCATCATCATCATATGACGGTGTCCATAAAGAAAAAGTCGATAGTCCGCTACCAGCTCTTTCAATCTGCTTGGTGTGTGTGATGCCCATTGTTGCCTAGCTTCGAATTCTAGCGATCCTATAATTTGTTATGGTGCTTCTCTTGTTCTCACATATTTAACGTCATTCTTCGTGCGCTTTGGTTCTTGCCTGGGTGTGTAATCTTTCGGCGGTAATAGCTGTAGCTTCAACGAAAGATCACGTTTGTCGACACGACAGATATAGAGACTAACCCCGTATTTTTAAACGATCCTTGACTCGAAGCTCTTCCATCACGCCACCGGGTCGAGCATAGCGTGTGAAAGAACCGTGCGCGCGCACCGTGGCGAAGCGACCGCGGCTCTGTGCAGTGGCTTCACAGTGAGTCAGCACCTTTGGCGGTGGCACACGGAAAGGAAGCGCCGTCGTCCCTGTTAAGCTACAGGCTCGACGCACGGTTGAGGGCACAGCAATACGATAGCGCACGAGCGCAGTCACGGGGTTTTATTTCATACTTCGCGGGCTTTAATTAAAAGCCGAAAAAATCGCCACGCAGCGTTCACGTTGACACCAAAGATCGGATCGATTGTTTCTGAACACCCTCTACAACGCAACGAACAGCATTTGACCCCAAAGTGAATATTTAAAATATTGCATAATTCAGTTGATTAATTAATTGAGCGGAATGTAAAAAAAATGCTGTAAGGAGCGCCACATGACGGCAAACCATATGCCGTTGGTTTCATTCAGCTGCGCCTAACCCTTCTTTTTAAAATCCTTGGCACAAGTTATTCTCAGGACGTGAATAAAGTTCTTTGTCTGTCTGTCTCGGCACAAGTTACGTGACACACCTTGCATATGCTTAATACTGTAGAGAAAGTGAGTCTAACGGCTTTGCTTCATTGCTTTATAAAACATAAGTTTATCAGCGGCAGCTTATAATTATCTGCGAGTTTCAGGTCGGTTGTCATTAAGCTATATATATATATATATATATATATATATATATATATATATATATATATATATATGTACGCCAAGCGTTAGCCTCTTCATTATTTTTTTTTCACTCGATGCCTGGTTGAACCACATAACAGGAACTTCATCCCTCTGTTTTAAAAAAAAAGACAAGAAAAGCCTAACAACTGATCAGGTTAGTTCTGCGGAGTGCTTGGTAGCCAATTTGTGGCACGCTGCTGCCTGCCGTACGTAGGCTGCTTACACTCTTTGTATCACGATCGCGAATCTGCTCAAGATGAAATCACCAGCACCACAGCGGAGTGCTAAGCAGCTAAGCAACAGCCGCACCCCCGCGAACGTGAACATCTGCCGCGCGCGCCACCTAGGAAGTTCCTGTAGCGGACGGCGCCCAAGCTAAACCGCAGCGCCGCGGCATTCGTGCGGTGAAAAAATATCTGCACACACGCGGAAATAAAACTTACTGGTGCCTGACTGTGGTGAAAAACGAAAGAAGGTACCGAACTGCTCAATCTAGTCGTTTAATTTTAAGTGAGCGCTGAAAGAAAAGCGCTCAAGAGAGCGGAATGAGGGCTTGATCGCCTCGATTCCGCATGTTTACCTTTCGTTCGTTTGCGCTCATTCACCGCGCAAGCCTTGGTGATTGCTTGTGCTTAATCCCGTTTGCTCTGTCAATTCCTTTGCTTGTAAGTGAGCTGTGCACACATAGCGGTTACTTTGAACGAATATTTCGTGTAAAAAAGAATACTGACAGTCGCCGAAAAACTTGCGACATAACGTCGCTGAAACGTGCGGCCCTCACGGTAAGTAAACATTCTGTGCATGTGTGGAAACGAATGCGTCTAAAGACTTCTTGCCGCTGAGTGTGTCTGTTGTGTAGTGATTACACGACGACTGTTGTGTTTTGTGGTTCAGTGCTACGAGCCAGTGCAACTGTTGTGACATTCTGAAGCGGCGGTATGGATCATGTCAGCGAGTCTCCTCGATCGTGTTCGGGCTGCCAGCGCGATCTAATCTCGCGGCACACCAACGTCGAGCGTAGTGTGTGCGCGTGTGTGAATGCGGTTGACTGTTCTCGTGAACCGTGCGACGTCGCCACGTAAACTTGAATCATGACGCGCATTGTTGCGTTTATGCCTTTTCGCCTCCGTGCACCGCTAAAGCCCCGTAAGAATTAGGGGGCCCGTATACGAAACGCACGCGGATTGGCCTAGCTATTACTGCACGGGGTTTTGCTGGCGATCCGTGTATCGCTTCTAGCGTTTTCCTTATGGTAATTTGCAGTTGTGTGTTTTTCATCAGTAAAATGTCATCGCCGATTACTGAAACATCTTCGAGTGTAAGGGAAACGCGGAAGGAACGAGCTCGCAAGTGTATGTAATGTACTTTGATATATTATCGCGACAGCTTTAAGGAGCTCGTGTCGCAGAAAAGCCGGTGTCGTCGTTGTTGGTGTCGGCGGCGTTGGCCGTGAGCGAAAAATCACGGAAGGCAATTTATGAATGAAAACAACTTGCGGGATGGGCTGGGTGGGAATCGAACCAGGGTCTCCGGAGTGTGAGACGGACACGCTACCACTCAGCCGTGAGTTCGATGGTTCAAACGGGACAAAAGCGCCTCTAGTGAATGCGGTGTTGCCTTAGAAACGTGCCGTAGAAAGTTATACTGCGGTGTATATCGGTAATTATGAGCATGTAAATTACACAAGTCGCTGTTAAACGAGAAGCGAAGTACGTTTCCGCTGCATAGTAAGATGATAGTCTCTCAGAGCGACGTGCGCTGCGCAAGGAAAAGAGGACATACCATTCTAAGGCGCTCAAATGCCTCCTAAGAACCACATGACGAACGGTCTGCACGTCCGTGTCGGTGTAAACAATCACTCACCACGATTCAGCCAATCGTTAGCTTGAGCACTGGTGTCCTAGTGCGACGATGACAAGCCTCGACCACGAACACGGGAAAGAAGCGATCCGTTTGGGACACGCTGGTTCTGTCCGTTGAGATAGGGACGAGTGAGCAGACCAGCGTCCTCAAGCCTACGCAAAATTTCCAGGCAGTCGCAGCCGTCGTGAGCACAAGTGGAGGCCAGTCACTCAGACTCTTCGTTTCTGGCGATACCTACGTGGACAGTATCCGCTGTCCAACGACAGATACCGCAGGTGGTGTAATTTTACTGATAGTGTCAATAATGTTACCGGGCCATCAGCGTCACTTCCCTGCAGTCTGCTAAGGGCAAGGCGTAAGTCAGTGAGAATGGCAATCATCGATGCAGAAAACTCGTCTTGCACGTGCTTCAGTGCAACATCACTTGCTGTCAGCAAACGCATTTGTTCGTGAAGCTAGATGCGGTATGTGAAACACCTGTCACATATTAGTCGAAGATCAGAAGAAAGCTGCAGAGGCGCCACGACAGATGGGTCTTTGAATACTTAAGATATTCTCTAAATCTTTCAAAAAAGTGTGACGTGTGGAAATTGGATCAGAGCTCAAAGAGACAGTTCAGACTGTCTGTGTATTTCGGGTATTGAGAGACAAATGGGGAAGACGCATTTGTAGGGATCTTTCGGAGGTGTACCTGAAGCAGCACTTTCAGAGCCATCATCGATCATTAAAAAGATTGGCGCCATTTATTCTGTGCGAGAGGGTAGGGTCCTGTATTTAGTCCCTGTATTTTAGGCCGCATTGTTCACCCTATTTCTCAGCAACCGTAGGCGTTGGCAGAATTATAATGACGTTGTTGTGTTCAGAATTCTTTCCTCTTTTTGCTGTAGTGGAATGTGATCCTAATATCATGCTCTTTTTCTGTCAATATTTTACTGGTGGTAACTAATTTTTATGCATTATTAGGCAGTGAATGCCTTGTGGAACAATGTCGCTTCACTCAACTACACTAATTTTATTACGGTAGATTTCCCTGTCTGAGCACTACAAACTGGGAAAACAATTGTTCTTGGCCTCTTCGGTTTCTCAGATAATGGGACAAGAGTTGCAAGAGCAGATGCCTTGAGATAATCACTTTTAATGTGTACAAACGGCTTTACTGCACTAGTACAATGCAAGAAAAATGAATTGATTGACTTATTCACTAAGAACCAGCCAGGTAGTTGTAGCCAAAAGTTTTTTTTTTTTCTCTCTTTGTTTCCTCTCTTGCCTACCGGCTCTCTTTTGTTGTCGGCTTCGTAGTCCTATAGGTGAAATAACGATAGCCCTGGTCAATGGTGTGTAACCCCTGCGCTAACTAGCATCCTGGGGAAATTGTGAATGAACGTGACACATTGGGTGGTATCGGAAAATTCTGGCATTGTTAAATGTGAAAGCAACATCCAGCATAGGTATTTTGATGTCTCAAGCGCAGGCGACATCGGATCGTATTATAGTGCTTTGTAACAGCTGAACGTTCACGCCGCAGTTTGCACGCACAGCTTTCTGCGACAGCAAAGCATAAAAGGTCCATGTCAAGCAACGCGTAACTATCGTCAGTAAGACGCTACTTCCCGGTCCATCCATGCTGATAATTTAGCGAGCTTTGAAGACGACAAGCTGGTTGAGGACGCTGCACCTCGCATTGGCTCTTACTACCGGGATTCCTCATCACATGGCGGAGCAGAGCATATCATGACTGCCGCACAAGCGACGCTTCTCAAAAACCCTTTCATCTGGTAATCTCATCCGGTTTATAATTGAAGGCTCCGAAGCAGAAACAAATCAATCTGAGTCACGATATGACGCCGAGAGAGCGCACATGTAAACACCGTGTTCGAGATGATATAGGCAGGGTGTGGGGCTCGACTTGGGTTTGGAAAAATTTTGTTGTTGTTGTCGTTATTTTACAGCGTAGGCTGTTATGGCTTCATTCCAATAGCCGTTTCGTTTGGCGATGCTGTCCGCCATCGCCGGTCTCCGTCGCAGCTATCGCCAGGAATTAGAAAAAAAAAACAGCTTCCGCCGGTATCGAACCCGGGCAATCTGTGCCACGCCAACTTTTTTTTTTCTCTTTATTGCATGGAATTATCGGTACTGTCAAACCAACGCAGTTACATTACATATGAGCATACAAGAGAAACAAATTCACAGATAGTATACAGTCCAATGACAGTTCAAAATTCTGGCAAACAAACACAAGCGTCCAGGTGTGAAATCCATTCAGGGACGGGATCATATGTAAGCACCACACTACGGACTTGAGCAGTCTCTTCACGGAAGATAGACCTTGTCGAGCGAGGTGGCTCGGCATGTCTGTCGATCATTCGACTTCTCCATAATGAATAAAGTCCTAATAACATAAACAAATCATATGGTGTATTACTGGCTGTATTTTTGAAAGGAAGGAACCTTGCTAGCTGGCTTGAAGACATGCCCTATACACGCGACCTAGCGTGCGAGAAGTTACGACGATGACTACGATGACCATGATGAATAATAATAATAATAATAAGAAGAAGAAGTGGCGGCGAGCCCCTTTGTAATGGGTGAGCGCGCCGCATAGCATCGATACGTGCACACTTTGCATTGCAGTTGCATATTAGTGCCCCAGGTGGCACTCCATGTAGCGGTACAGGTTAGATCAGTTTTCACGAAGAAAAAGAAGAATAAAGAGATGTATACAAAAAATTATAGAATGAAAACATTTAAAGCATATCTAATTTAATCAAACAGTCTAGGTGACCATTTGTCACCACTCCAATTCAAAGGGGATTCCAATAAATCATCATCACCAGCAGCAGCAACAGCAGCATGTTCCACAGCACTTGCTAGCTGCTGTGGAAACATACCCTTTACGCGTGTCCTAGCGCGCGAGGAGTCACGCGATGGCAGATGCGCGCCACGTAGCGTCGATACGTGCACACTTTGCATTGCAGTTGCATATTATTGTACCAGGTGGCACGCCATGCAGCAGTTGCATAGGTAGCGGTACAATGTATATAAGGAATTTTTGAGGAAGCAAGACTAGATTAAGCAGATGTATACAAAAATGCTAGAATGAAAAATATGTTGCATACCCGATTAAATCAAGCAGGCTAGGTGACTATTTGTCACCTCCCTGTTTCAAAGGGGGCGCCAATAAATCATCATCATCAGCGACAGCACGCAGCAGCAGCATCGTATCGTGCTACTTGTCACGCGATGTGAGATGCGCGCCGCGTAGCTTCGATGCGTGCGACCTTTGCGTTGCAGTTGTGTTGTATTCCACCAGGTGTTACTGCATGTAGTACTTACGTCGCATCATGCCATGTGTCAAGGGATGTAACATGTGCGCAACGTATTCTCGGCCACTGTGATTGCTCTTCGGTGCACATTATGGCACCTCCTTGAAAGGTACGAGCCACGGCTGAAGAAGCAAATCGTAGAGCTACGCGCGCGGCTGCAACCAGGCAACGTCGGGCTCGGCAGACCGCTGTGCAGAGAGCAGCACAAGCCGGAGCTCTCAGTCAACGGCGAGCGGACAGATCAGTTCGTTCTCGCGAAAACGACGCAAAGAGACTTCGCCACAAAGGCAGTCTATGCTGCCGAAAATGAAATTCCTATGGAGCCGCTCTTCCAGCTTAGGCCTGTGCTGCATGGGCCGCGTAGGCCTGTGACTTTTTTTTCTTCTTCTTAGACGAATGTTTACAATACGACTAAACTTGTGAAAAGTGGGCACTGCTTTTGCAGAGCCTTTTTAGCTGATCATGGTTACATACTGCACAAAGGTAAAAAAGTCCTTCAGCTTCACAGGTCATAGGTTGCTGCATAGGTTTCTAAAAAAAATACTGTTTTTCAGCAAAAAGATTTTGCGCCCATGAAAATGAGCGACTTATTTTCATTCACAAAAGACCGGGCATTTGAAATGACGCGAAAAAATATACAGTCGTATTTTTGGCCAGAATTGTGCGTACCCTTAGCCGATTAAGGAGTTTTTATTATTGCCAGTTCAACTCGTCTTTCCAAGTGCTTGGCAGGCTCCTCCCAAGTGCCGGGACTCTGCAGCATGTGTTTTGCGACTGCCTTGAGCACCTGCCACGACGGAAGACGCTGGCTTTTGCCCTGGCAGCCATAGGAAGGCAATCATCACCAGAAGTTGTTATTTTGGCCACATGCATGGTGTGACTGCAGGGTAGCAGAAAAGGTGCCGTACCGCAAAACTTCGTTTCACCGCAACCCACTAAGTCACACGGAGGTTGCAGCGCGAGCCGCGCAAAGAGGTAGCGCGTACGTAATGAAGTGAATTTAATTTAATTTGCCAACTGGACGTGCATTTGGTTGGCCTTGTTACCTTTGTCTATTTCAGTGTGCTGTCTGCTTTTAATTTTTTTACAATGTATGTATTGTTAAACAAGTCGCATCGAATGTCAGTAAGTGAAAAAGGAGTGAGAGAAAGCGGAGGGAGAAGCAAATTAGGAAGACCCAATGAACTTAAAAAAGACACCAACCCCAGAAATTCCGGCCATCGCCTCTAGTTCGCCGCTTTTACACCACGTCGCCAACGCACCTTAAAGATTAAAAATTCGCGTGATGACGCACTCAGTGTGCTGAATGAAAGCAGAATGTAGTACATAAAACAACGCCGAACCACGACGCCGGCTTCTACCACCTAGCGCGAATCGGGAGTCGCTGATCTGATAACCTGCGCGCGTATAAGACGAGCGACCGGCTGATCAACTGTGAATCAGCAGTTTTGGAGCACTAGATGTGCGTACAAGAGGCTCGGTTGCTGCGAGAAGGCGGGTGCAGAATCTCGAAAAATCGGCCTGCCTCGCCCCTCCCTCCTTCCATCCCATGCCTCGTTCAATTTTTTAGTCCGATCGGATTGTCGTGCGGCTTCACCGGGTGTCTCACAAAAGCAAAAACATCCTTTTGTCGCCGCAGTTGTGATCCGAAAAGCAGATTTTCAATGAACAATGCAAGCTTCCTAAATGGTGGTGAAGGACGCATGTTTGAGAATATGCACACGCAGGCTTGACGTCCTTAATCTGGATTGGCCTCAGTTTTACGCGTTCATTTGCCTATTTGCGTCAAGGCGCGTGGTCGTGTTATGTTCGCTGCCACCAACATCGCTTTTTTTTCGCATAGGTGACTCGTAGACGCCGAGTACCTTTTCTGAGTGCTTGGCAAGCGACGGGGGTAAATGCAGAAATTTACCTGTAACTGATCAATGTTCAGAGAGCTGCTTCATTGAAGGATTCAAGTAAGGTATAGACTGAACAACCTGGAACATCAATGAAGGGAAAATCAGACATCCACGTGTTCGTATCAATTGATACAAAGGAAACCCAGTTTCTCTTGTAGCAATTGCTACGAACAGGTGGATGTCTGATTTTCCCTTTATTAATTACTTCTCTCCCCCTTGTGAGTTTCCGCAGAACTATTACGTCAAACCTGGAACAGTTCCGTTCTTTTCGTATGATCACATTAAAGGTAGAAGACCGAAGTCACTTATTTCTAAAGCTGGTACAGCGCAACAAGGAAAGGAAGAAACAAGCCGAGCCAGTCAGAATAAGGATCTTGAGGATTGGGCAAAATGGCATTGCACTCTAGCTCCTTTGCGTGTTGCGCTGTGCTAGTTTTAAAATGCAATAACAACTCGCCCAATCCTCGACACTAGTGGACTTCTTTTATTTCCTCATGCACGTGGCACGCTGTGCAGAGCGCCCTTGCCTTTTTGCTAAGCGTTGCTGAAACCGTAGTGAAATTGAAGACATGCTGATGTACACGACCAATATAAAACTCTTAACGTTGTAATGAACGTTACGAAACGCTAGACGATCAAAATTATACCTTCGACTACGGCATCCTCCATTGTCCCCTGTGGAGATTCGGCTCGTTAAAATCAGTAAACGAAAGCAGCCGGTATTTTACTCCGAGCAATACAAGTCACGCAGTTGTTTCACTTGGTGCCTGTGTGTTTACTTTTTTAAAGCCATTTCACAGTCTCGGAACTCCTCAGCATGGTTAGGTACATAATACGGGTGTTGCTGATGTCGCTTACTCCAGCCCACCGTTGCGAAAATGTTCAAAGAGCTTGAATGGAAAGTTTTGGAGTTCTTTTTTAAGAGGAAGCTTTAGCTCGGGCCCAACTCCAACGCAACCTATTAAAATACATGTAAAACGCAGAAACCTTTCTCTGAGATAACCCCTGGACCGATTTTAAGAAAATTTGATGCAATTGAGAGCGAAAGTTAAATTCTAGCGACTTTTGGAAGCGGAATTTTGATTTAGAGCCTGAATTTTGCTAAAAGAATTGTGAAAACGCAAAGGTTCGAAAAATATAGAAGAACGAAATTTATAAATTAATAGCTTGGCATCAAAAACAGATATCGAGGTTCTGTAAACGGCATCCCTTAGTTCATTAAAAGCGGACGAATTCGATGTGTCAATTTGTACCTTACCGGAATTCGTTACGTTGTCTACAAGGGTTCTGCAGAAGCTGTATTTCTATATTACTAAATTTTTGAGATTAATGTGTAACATATAAGTTTTGTCCGCTTTATATGTACTATTATATGCAATTCACAGAATTGTGATATAATCTTTCACTCCTGAGTTACAGAGGTGGAAACTTGATATGGTCGTTTCCTGAAAAATTTTGATTTTTGTCATTTTCAATAAAAAATGTATGACCTAAATCAAAAATTCCGAACCAACAGTCACTAGATTAAGTTTTTTTTTAATGCAATAAACCTCGTCATGCTGATGCACTGATTGCTGAGAAAAACGAATTCTCCTTTGACATGTATTTAGATAGGAGCACCCGAGCTAAAACTTCCTGTTAACCCCAATAAAATGCCGGATAAACGATCAGAATACTAAGTGCATGCGTTGGCAATCACACAACAGAGACAGTTTCAACAGGTTCGGCTAACTTCACCTGCTCGTTATAAAATATAAAGACGCCAAATAAACGGACACACACAAGAGAAGAGAACGGGACAGTGCGCCACTCGCGCCCCGTCCCGTTCTCTTCTCTTGTGTGTGTCCGTTTACTTGGCGCCTTTATATTTTATAATGAACAGCTACCAACTAGCCCAACGGGACGTTCTTTTAATATACATTAAAAAGAAATTATGGGGTTTTACGTGCCAAAACCACTTTCTGATTATGAGGCACGCCGTAGTGGGGGACTTCGGAAATTTCGGCCACCTGGGGTTCTTTAACGTGCACCTAAATCTGAGTACACGGGTGTTTTCGCATTTCGCCCCCCATCGAAATGCGGCCGCCGTGGCCGGGATTCGATCCCACGACCTCGTGCTCAGCAGCCTAACACCATAGCCACTGAGCAACCACGGTGGGTTTTAATATACATTCACCTGCTCTTATGGACTGGGAGGCTAGGCTACGCAAATCTAGGTAAATTGTCATTCAATCAGCTCACCATCAGTTCATCCCTCTGTACTTAGCCCACAGAGCTCACGTACCCAGGAATTTGGGGCATTTCGGTCAGTTTACATTTTTCGCCACCACATTGCGTGTCGACCTTAAATAATTCGAAATTCCCGCCACGACGTATGCCATGACGCACAACTAAAAAACAAGAAAAAGAAGCACGCCCTGAGACTGTAGCTTCACCTCGGCACTTCGAGACAAGTGCGCTTATGTATCAGCGTTATCTCGAAGACGGCCACCTGCTTGCTCTGCTGGCAATGAATCGACGATTTTGCTGGGCACATGGCCGGGCAGCTCATCTTCATTCCGGGGAGATCTATGGCCGAGATAACGGCTCCAGCGAAGCTTCCGTTGAATACATCTTTTTTTCGTGAGTATTTTTTTATTTGTACATCACTGTGGCCATAGGCGTGCGTAGACGTCAGCGTTCTGTTTAATGGGTTTTTTATAGAACCGGCGTGGTGCATTAAGTGGGAGCATTAGCTCGGCCATATCGCCGATGCCGGCTACTCAAATACATGTAGAACGTAGGACGGCTTTTATGAGAAAACCGCTGAACCGATTTGAATGAAATTTGTGGCATTTACGAGAAAAAGTTAAATTACAGCAGCAGCAGATAGAATTTTGATTTGGACCATGCAATTTTTTACAAGAATTACAGGAAATTGGTCATTTTGTGAAAATAAATGGAAGCATGAAGTTTACAAATCCACAACTCAGCCATGAAAAACGAATATTGCATTTCTATAAACTGCATCCGTCGTGGCATCAAAACCGAACAAATTTTACGCAGGCATTTACAACTCATGTGAATTCGTTATTAAGTCAGGAACGGTTTTGCAAATGCAACATTCACAGATTAGTGGTATATTTCAGGGTGGCGTATGATATTATCATTGCAGTCCACTTTAGATGTATTATTAGGTGAAGTTTACAGAATTGTAATATCGTATTTAGTTGCTGAGGTTCTATACGTCACCTTTTTTTAATTTTGCGATTGCTTAGAAATTTACGTAAAAGAAGTATAGACAGCCTCAATAAAATATCACTTTATGAAACGAATACACTTTGACATTTTCTTCTAAATTCAGCATAACTCATTGGATTTGGTGCAGTGGTTTCTCTGACAAACGATTGCCGGTTTCCAATGTTTAGATAGGAGCCCCCGAGTGAGCTATAACTTCTCCCCTTAAGGTCGAGCTAAACAAATATGTTTGTTGGTAGGATATGTTTGTAAAGTTGCTTGGGACGCAAGATGGGAAAAGAAAGGGAGAAGGCAGCGATGCTATTCAGAAGAGAGTCTGGTTGAGTGAAAATTACTAGATGCCTACTTCTGGAATTCTATAACAATAATTTAGAAGACGCTACCTCATTGTGCGCTGGAAAATTGCAAAGCGCTGCGCTGCAAGGTGCATTACAGGCGTTCTGTTCTTCTATAGTTATTCTTAATATTGGGCTGAAATATTATCAAGCTATACCGTGACAATCTAAGAAACGCTCAGCCTGTGTGCGACCTTATAAAATCTGGCAAAGTTTCCAGCGAATCTGCTTCTGTCGAGCAGTTGCAGTAGGAATTTTAATCGTCAATAATATCAACACGGAGCTTAAAACTTTGCCTACATATGATTCGGTAAAGTGCGCACGCTTGAACCCCATTTGCTTCCCATTGAAAGCCAGTGACATGCCTCGTTCTTCAAAGACGCCTAAGTACATGAGTACAAGGCTCGTATAACGCTGCAATTAACTGACGCGAATGAAACTTTGCACGCACGTCTGACGTAAAGTGCGCCATTTCTAAAAATATGAAGTCGTTGTCTGTTCAGCTGACTGAACATGAATATTTAAAAACGCTACGGCAGAACTCATCTCATGAAGAAGAAGAACAAAACTATATTGGTAGGAAGGACTTCGTTGCCCCTAAAACGGGGTAACGTCGTGTGGTCGGGCCCCTATTCAAAGGCACCGCTGGCTCTCGTCATCCTTTCTGCCCTCCTGACCTGCCTGAGCTGATCCCCGAAGGCGGAGCTGGATAGCGATGCCTCCCACCTCACTGTCGTATTATTATCTTTTTGTTCTTCGGTGTGAGCTGTGCACTCCCATGTGATGTAGTAGAGTATCGGTGTGCTCCCATACCACGTGCATATGTCGTTGTATGCTTTTGGGTAGTATATGTGCAATCTATGGAGGTTCGTATATGTGTCCGTTTGGAGCCTGCGTAACGTCGCGGAGTCCACGGCTGAAAGGTTCATATGCGGTGCTGGGTAGAGCCTTCTGAATCCCCTGTAGTGTTGCAAGATCGCTTTATAACTTGGATCGATGGGTGTCGGGTCCTCCACCATGTTGCCATGGGCAGCTCGGCAATTAGTGAAACCTCGAGCCGCCTCATCTGCATGGAGGTTCCCAGTAACACCCTCGTGTCCCGGGGCCCATGTTATCGTTTGGGTATACCTAACGTCAAGTTCTCGGTAAGATTTCGGTAAGTATCCGGCGTGCCCTCGCGCTGATTTGTCCACTCTGATAGTTCCTACATGCGGCCTGAGAATCTGTGATTATTTTTAGTGGAGCATCGCGCTCTATGGGTTCTCTTATAGCTAAGGCGATGGCTATCTCTTCGGCTTCTAAAATGGTTGCTCGGGAAACCGAAGCACAGGCCGTGATTTTACCTTTACGGTTTACGACAACTGCCACCACATTCTTTGCGTTGGCCCGATATGGTGAAGCATCGGTGAATCGTGCCGTGCAAGTATTTTGTTGTTTTGTCTATGTATTCTCCTCTAGCTTTTCTCCTTCCTGCGTATAATGTCGGATCCATGTTTTGTGGTATTGGTGATACCCCATACAAAGCTCTAATCTGGCAGGGTAGACCTTTGGCGTTTCGGTATATTTGCATGCATTCTCCAAGGCCGACTCTTTGAAGAAGAGCTCTGCCGACTGTCGTTTGCGCCAATCGACTCCTCTGCGCTATGAGTTGGGCTTCAGCCAGCTCATGAAATGTATTGTGGAGGCCGAGGGCTAGAAGCTTTTCATTTGAAGTGTTGCGTGGCAACTTCATGGCTGTCTTATATGCCATCCTTATTATTGTATCAGCCTTTTCTTCTGCCTCCCTGTTCATGGTATGGTAAGGTAGGGAGTACATTAGCCTGCTAATGACCAGGCTTTTCACCAGTCTGAGGGTGTCTTGTTCCCCCATTCCTGTCCGATTATGAGCCACACGGGCTATCATCCGGTTAATCTGTTGCGTTCTTTTTCTGATCGTGTTTAAAGTGTGTAAACATCTGACATTCGATTGCAGCCACATCCTCAACACTCTTACTAATGAACTCTCAGGAATAATTTTCCCTTCCAACCTGATCTCGAGTTTGAGTCTCGGGTCAGTTCTTTGTTTTTTGGTTTTTGTGAGGCGAAGGAGTTCGCATTTCTCCGCCGAGCACTGGAGTCCTCTTTGTTGGGTATAGTTTTCTATTATATTGGCTGCCCGTTGAAGCTTCTCCTCCTTCTCTCCCAAGTTGCCCTTGGTTATCCATATCGTTATATCATCCGCGTATAGGGAATCACGGACGTCGGGAATTTCTTTGAGTTTTTTAGCTAGCCCAATCATGGCTATGTTGAAGAGTGTAGGCGAAATCACCGCACCCTGTGGCGTTCCTTCGTTAGGAGGATGAATGACTTCAGATTCATCGTTTCCTACTTTGATAACTGCTGTTCTCTAGTTGAGGAAGCTTAGGATGTACTGGTACGTCCTTTGACCGCAGATGGTCTCTGCAAGTCCATCCAGTATCCCTTTGTGACTTACGTTGTCGAAGGCCCCTTTTATGTCGACAGCCATGACAATGTGTTCTCCTGCCTTAGGGGCGTTCGTTAATACTTCCTCTTTTAAAAGCAGGAGTATGTCCTCTGTTGAAAGATGTGATCTGAAGCCAAACATGGTGTCAGGCATTAAGTTGTTTTCTTCAAGATGACGTTGGAGTCTAGTGTTTACTAATCTTTCGAACACCTTTCCTAGACATGATGTAAAAGAGATGGGCCTAAGGTTGTCTAAAGTAAATTTCTTCCCTGGTTTTGGAATCATAATTATCACAGCGTGTTTCCATTGATGTGGTATCCTTCCTTTGACCCAACGGTCATTTATAAAGTTCGTAAGGGCTGTTATGGCTTCACCAATCATGGCATTTGATATTTGGTCCGCCCCTGCCGCTGTTTTCCATTTTGTACTGGCGATTGCTGCTCTAACTTCTGCCACCGTGAAGAGTTCATCCATTTCTGAGTTTGGGTGTCTGGTGTAATCATCTTGGTATGGGGGTATCGGGGCTTTGTTACCCAAGCATTTTCTATGGACTGCTCGAAGGAGTTCTGCTTTTGTGCCTGGGTACGAGTGTAGCAATCTCTCCTCCAAGTTCTTTTGTCCTTCGCGTCTGGTTTTGAGCGGGTCAATCATTCCTCTGTAGATGTTCCACGTTATTGCCGTCCCTAAGGTTCCATTAAGTGATCCGCCGAAGCGTTCCTAGTTGGCTGTTGTAAGTTCATTAGCGTATTCCTCTGCCTTCTGTGTTATTTCTTTGATTTTCATCTTGAGTTTGCGGTTGCATTTCTGTCGCTTCCATCTTTTGGTCAGGCTTCGTCTTGCATCCCACAGATGCAGTAGGTGAGGGCCCACTTCAGGTGTTTTGTCCGTCCTGGTGATGGTTTTGGTATGTTTCTGCTTTATATTTCGTATGCGTTCGCACAAATTATCTAAATCATTTATGTTCGTGGTTTGTTCTTTAAACGATTCTATGTACGCCCGCCAGTCGGTTATTTTACCTGTACTTATTTGTTTGCGGATTTGAGCTGTGCGGTTTGTGGTGCTTATAGTGGAATGGTCACTTCCTATATTTTAGAGGGTGTTGCACCACTCCGAAGTTGGACAATTTTTGGTTATTGTTAGGTCCGGACTTGTGTCTGCGGAGATACTATTCCCTGTTCTTGTTGGCATTGCAGGGTCTTTTAGAAGTGTCATGCCGAGTGGTTCTATTTGTCCCGTCATGTTTTTGCCTTTATTGTTCTGGGTTGGATATCCCCAGCTTGAGTGCCTGGCATTAAAATCCCCAACTATCACTAAAGGTCTCCCCTTCGCCATTTTTGCTGTCTCTTGAAATAGTTTGTCGAGCGTTGCTCTTTTCTGACTAGGCGGGCTGTAGACGTTAATTATAAGGGCACTGTTTCCTCTGGTGCCCTTATGTGTGATTTCTGTTATTATATGAAGAATATCCGTTCCTTTTATGGATTTGTGACATATTGCTCTAACTTCCTTGTCCACCAATGTTGCGACCTTCCTGTTTTCACCTTCGGTATTGAAGGTTTCGTATCCCTGTAATTTTGGGTTTGTTCCGGCTTCTTGTAATGCCATGATAGCTGGTGACCGTTTTTGTGTCGTCACCAGCTGCGACAGTTGTCCCATTTTACGCCGGAACCCGCAGTAGTTCCACTGCCATATTTCGCACTCTTCGGGAGCGTGCTTTTGATGTTCAGGCATTATATGTCGCCTGGGTCATGGTCGACAGGCCTGGCCTGTTGTATACTTTCTCTGCTTTTTCTGTTATGCTGCTGCCTGTGGCATGCTTTCGCAACGCTTTCGTAAATTCTATTTGTTGCGCGTGGATTTTCTTGTCCAGAGCTTTTAGTTTTCGATCTACCTGAATCATCACCTGCTTTATGATTGTGGGTATAACTTCTTTTATGGTTTCTTTCAATATCGGCAAGGTAATTACGGTGCCGCCTTCTAAATTCGGTAGTTTTTGTCCTTTCTTTCCTGTCTGCACTGGTTTAGGTTCTTGTTGTGGTTGTTACGTTTGTTGCTTTTTCAATTGCCTATTTTCTCTTTCTAGGTCTCCTATTCGCACTCGCATTAGCTCTAGTTCGCGTTCTAGGCGTGTGAGTTGTGTTGTTTGGTCTGGGGGTTGGGAGGCGATTGCTGCCCAGCTCACCTTGATTTTGCCTTCCTTGTTCAGCGTCTTCTTGCTCTTCTGTTGTTTTGTTGTTTGGCCCCTCTCTTGGCCACTGTCCCTGAAGTTGGAGCGGTCTCGGGAGCTGGACCTGGATCGGGAAGTGGATCGGGACCTGGAACCTGGTGATGCAGAGCCCTCACGGTCCGTGCTGAACCATCGTCTCTTGAGGATCCCGTTGGCTTGTGGTCGGCGTAGACGTTGCGACAGTGGTGGCCAGCACCTTCGGGGGACCCGTTTGAGTTTCTTGGTGCACTCCGATGCCGCCGTGGGATGAGCCCCCCCCCCCACACACACACACAGGGCACGCTCTGGATCACAGGTGTGGTCCTCAGGAGGGTCCCTTAGCCAACAATTGCTGCGCGCCTTTGCCGTGGGCGTTGGGCAAACGTCCGTTCTATGTCCCTTGCTTTTGCACAGTTTGCAGTATTGTCTCGTGGGCTGATAAGGCACACATGGCATTTCGCCACCGTAATAGTAGACGAAGCGTGGCACTATCGGTCCATCGAACGTTATCATTGCGGTTTCAGACTTGCCGAGCATCCGGGCTTGGACGATTGTCACTCCTTGCGTACGCACTCGGAGATGACTTAAAAGTTCATCTTCTGGGGTATCGCGTTCCAGTCCGTGTACCACTCCTCTAAGGTACCCTTCAATGGTGGTTATGTAGATGTTTAGTGCCATTGAGCTCCAGCGTTTTGATCTTCACGATCTTCTCCGCCACTTGTTCGCCGGGGGTACTTACAATGATTATGTATGACCCGTTGCGGAGACAAAGCAGAAATTTATCGCCCCTGCAGGTCTCCGGGTCGCCGCATGCGCGTTCTGTCGCTCGCGCAACTTCGTACATTTTAAGTTCCTTTACAACTAGCCCTGGCTTGGGACGCATGATCATTTTCATGTCATTTCTGGGCAGCGGCGCCACGCGCGTTCGCCGTCGGGCTCTTATAGACGTTATGCCGCGTTTAGCTCGCTCTCCCGCAGGCGCCCTGGCAATGCAGCTGCTGTTGCCCTCACCGCCGCCTCTTGCTCCGCTGTCATCAGAGGCTGCTCGCACTTGTTTTCTTAAAGCTTTTCGTTCTCGCAAAGATAGTGCAAGTTGCCACTGACCGTTCTTGGGTTTGTCGTCTTCCCTTGCTGAGTCTTTCTCCTCGTTCTCGTCGGCGTCGCTGGTTGATTCCCCCTGTATCACCTCGTCAGGCGAGAGCAAGTCCTATTCAGCGTCGGCCGCAGATCCCGCTTGGGTTTCGATGGCTTGGTCATCCGTGTCCATGGTGTCCTGGGCTAGTTCTGGGTCGTTATCCGTTGGAAGCTGGGCCGTAGCGGCGCTACGTTTGGGCCGGGAGCTGACTGCCGGGGGTCCGCGCTCCGCTACACCGTTAGGCTTAGCGTGGCGGGCCGGCATGCTGGGGCGGTGGTCTTATATTCTTGGAAGAAGCCGGGTCCACTTGTCAAAAAAGGGGGTATCAGCGTGTTCTGGTGTCTTTCTACACAAATCCTGCGAATTCCGTGGTGGTCACATGATTTTGACCGCTGCTGGGCAAGATTATTGACGGAGCCGATGCGAACACGTCTGCACTCCTCGGCGCCACCTGGCGTCTCCTCATCTCATGATGACTGTCGACTGTAATGCCATTAGGATTCGAGCGTGTAGCAACACATCACATTTCACAAGTCAAATTTGTTTAACATATGTAGTTATCATTCTAAAGCTTCCGTTGATTTGGTTATATGTGGCCTAATCCGGTATCCTCCCGTGTTGGTATGGCATTCGCTTGCCATAGTAACGCCTGAACATGGCGGCATGGCGACGACTGTATGACGCCGACGCACTAACGTCTATGGAATCAGAGAAGGAATGACGTCGATGGAATGACAAAGGCGGTATGACGACAAAGGGATCATTAAAATGATACGACCATTAAATAATGGCGTTGGTATAACGGTGACCGCGTGACGACTCCAACTCAAGGACAATTGGATGACGATGAGTCTATGACAATGGTGTGACGAGTACCAGATGACGACGATATGGCTTGATGAGGATGACAAGGCGAGGACGATATCACAACGGATGCATGATAGCGACTGCCTGAACACGACGTCATGACAACGATGGCACGACAGCCCTGGCATTATCACGATTGAGTGACGACAGCATAATTACGATAGAATCACGAAGCCGGATTTACGTCGATGGAACGACGAAGGCAGTATGATGACGACGGCAGGACGACAATGGGATGACGTTACTGAAGTGATGACAATGGTAAAACGACAGCATGAAGACGACGGCATGGGTACAATGGTATGATGACGACTGTGTGACAACACGGCATGAGGAGAGTTGGATGGCGATATTAGAACGAACACGATAGAACAACCGCGATGGCACCACGACCACAGTGGGAGGACCAATGCATGACGATAACTTTATGACGACGATGGCATGAAAAGGTATCAGGACAATTAGATGACCCCGAACGTATAACAACAATGGCGCAACGGCGGCTCTATCAGGTAGCCTGTATGACCACGATCGCCTGAAGACGGCGGCATGACGAGAGGGGGTCGACAAAGCTGGAATGACGATGTTGCAATTACCACGATGGCATCACCACCACGAGTACATACCTAGGGGCCAAAGCTTTGATACTTGACCCAGTGGCTCGGCGTAAAAGGCCATGACAATAGTCAGATAACGAAGCTTAAATGGCGATGATTGAACGACCATGCATGATCATGATCGTATACGTAGTGGTCCACGATGCTAGACAACTTGGGTCATTGCGTCGGAGAAAGAATTTAGACAGATAGATACGATAGGCAGATAGGCTCGAAACTCCTGAAGTAGGCAAAAAATGCTACTCGCACTCAAAGATCAGTACTGCAAAGGTACGTCCTAAGGTTAAGTTGATCTTACTTACGCAAGGGGACAAATGTGGGACTTCGGAATTTAGAACACTATGCGGGCCCGAGTTGCCCCGAAAGCCCGCGCCCATTTCGACCCGTGGGCCGGGCTAGGTCCGGGTAAGCAATTGCTGACTCGGGTCCACGCCGGGCTCGGACCTAGGAGCTTCGGGCTCGGTCCAGACCCGGATTAGGCCCGGACATGCTATTGGCAACTCCACAAAACTAAAAACTATAAAAACTACATGCTTAAGACAGAAGAATATAAAAACTTGGCACTGCACAGATTAGTGCACATTAGCGGCGCTCTTCAGGCACGGAGTAATGCGGTCGGCATTCTTTGCCTACTTCAGGCACTTATCTATCTATCTATCTATCTATCTATCTATCTATCTATCTATCTATCTATCTATCTATCTATCTATCTATCTATATATCTATCTATCTATCTATCTATCTATCTATCTATCTATCTATCTATCTATCTATCTATCTATCTATCTATCTATCTATCTATCTATCTATCTATCTATCTTACGCCTGTGACCAGTTTTCTACGAACTCGAGACGCTACGCATATCCTCAGGGTCATGGTAGTTGCATCGTAGTCATACAGTCCTGATAATTCTGTTTTAGTCATGTAGCACCCGTAACGCTGTCGTACCATCGTCATAATTTCAGAAACGTAAACAAATTGTCGTCATGCCCTTATCGTCGTACAACCTTCGCAGTTTCATCGACGACATTCCATCGTAATAGTGATGTCGTCACTCAATCATGATTATGTCGTGATTGTCATCCCATCATCGTCATTGCATCGTCGACATACAGTCATCGTCACGCATTTGTTGTCATATCGTAGTCGTGTACCGTCGTGGTAGTTCCATCGTGGTCATTCCAGCTTCGTCATATGATTCCCGTCATACTGTCGCCGTTACGCCATTTTCCTCATACAGTCGTCATCGCACCGTCATCATCGTACCATTGACATCGTATCATTGCCAGTGTTACTATTCACTTTGTGCGGCCATGAATGGAACGGATGCCAAACGCCTGAGACATGACGTGCCTAATCATCACGCTCGGCAACATTAAAAGACTTGTCCATCGGGTGCGTGCGACGGGGTTATGCACCTGTGCAAATCCTACTCCCCTCTGTCCTCCGTTCACCACCTTTACGCCAAGGAGAGGTTTCTCTCCGAATTCCTCTGTGTGAGCCAACAAGGCCCTCTACCAAAGAACAAGAAAGAATTAGGTTGCCTTGATGGTGGAGGATATAAGAAAGCCAGCGAGACCCCACGAAAAGACGTCTTCTCTGCCCTTGCGTGCAGGAGCATGCGCGCCGAACGTTTCTGTATTTTCTTGTCTTGGAGCGCACTGCTAACCCGTAATGATGTATTAAACTTCTGTTATTATTTCTACATCACCTCGTCTTTTCCTGCCGAACCCTCTCCGATGGTCAACCTGGTTCGAGGTCCAAGCAGACGCTGTTGAAGGTCGCCGAAACCCCGTCCCCGTATCAACAGGTAGCAGCCTTAATTAACACCAGGCCAACGTCTTCACGCTGTTGTCGCGCCATCGCCATCATTACAGAAATGTCATCCAACTGTTGTCATGCTGACGACGTCATACCGCCTTCGTCTTTCCATCAACATAATTTCTCGTTCATTCCTTTATAATTGTGCAATCGTCACTCAATCGTTATTATGCCACCGTCGTCATGGCATTGTAATTGCGTCGTGGTTATTTGTCGTCATCACTTCAGTATCGTCCCCTCGACGTCCTGCCGTCGTCCTCATGAGGCCTTCGTCGTTCTATCGACGTAATCCCTTCTTCGTAATTCTATCGGCCTGACTGCATGCGCCGTCGCCGTACGGTCCTAGTCCTAGCGTCCTGAGATAACCTTGGCGAGCGATGGTCACAACAAAGCGGGCCAATCACGGATACAGTGTATACCGCATATAGCTTAATCATTTGAAATCTCAGGAGGACCACTACTAGTTCTAAATAAAGGTATCTTAGTCAATACGGTGTGTCGCTACGGGGTCGCTATATTGTGTGAATGCTAATCGCATCGACTTCGGCAGTCATCTTATGATGGGTTCTGCCGGAATTCTTTTGTCTTCGTGACATCAAAAAGCTCTGGTCAACATTGTTCCCAGGTTATTAAGACCTCTCATTCCCACAGGTGATCATGTTCAGGTGGGAGACGGACGACGCGCCGTTCGATGGAGGCAGCGCCCCGCCTACACTCTAAAAAATTCCACGCTTAATCTCACGCGAAGCTGTAAGTTTAGGCGTGACGCGCATGTAAACGAGGCGCGGATGACGTTTCATGCACCACGTGACCGAAAATAAGCGTGACATTCCTTCATGTAAGCGTGAGTGCAATACTGACTGCCATGGTTCTACCTTGTGCGAGCGTGAGCGAGCCGCGTACGCGTGAGAAACGCAAATCACACGCTTAACATCCAGCGGAGCGCTCGAGCGGGAACTCTCCATCACACTTACAAAAATCCAAATAGGGAGGGCGAACAACGCTTTGCGGCGAGGGAGAACAACGCTCTGCGTCTTCTCACTGCCCTGCGGAGAAAACGAAACTTTTCTTGGCGAGGCTGAAGGAGACCGTGGTGTTTTGAAAACTGCGCTCGGGGCCATTTTTGGTGTGGATTTTCCAGTGGACTGCCATGATCCACGCTCGTTCGTTGTAGCACAGAGCTTCCGGTCTAATTGTCAGAGTCGGCGTGTATCGCCATGTCCACTTCTACAAACATTCATGGCGTACAACACGGGTGGTGTATGCACACGTTGTGCACTGTGCGGAGTTTACGAGAAAGAATCCACCGCGGTCTGGCGGCTCCAGAGCATTTTCATACGGATAATGAATATGTTGGGTTCCCTCACCTGCTGTTCATGTACGGTTGAAATATACAGGTAACTTTTAATAAATAGCGGCTAACTGCCAATTTGTCATGATTTCGGGCGTGTGCTTGCATGATGTGTGGTGCAAAATTTTCCATAATGGTAGATTTATTGGAAAGCGAGAACCTTTTACGCGAGCAGTAGCGTTGATCGAAATAAAGAGCAGTCAGCCTCGTGCTTTTTTAACAAGTTTTAACACCGGGCTGTTGAATTCCTCTGAATTGTTCAGTTTATTGTGCTGAAGTACCAAATTCCCACAATTTATGTTGTTTTGATTTTATACTCACCAGCCCACCGTTCTCTCTGTGCCCGCTGTCATTTCTCCTCGGGCAAGGTTGGCGAGCGGGGAGTTGCCACTCTGTATTTTTGCACCGTGCTTCTCATGGTTCAGAACTCTGTTAGTGGCTCATCAACGTGGTACGCTGTGTATGCCGTGTAGTTGCCGCGTATGCCGCTCACAGTATACCGGCGCCCATAAAGTAAAAATTCATAATTTTGTGAGCTATTTGTCGACTGACAGTAACCAGCATCTCCGAAGCGCTGCGTGCGAGGTTGTGATCGCACGTGCTACTTAATTTGCAACCTCAATTGCACTCTGAATTAGGGTATCTATCTGGTGTAGCTCCGCATATCTTACATTTTGGGATTTAAAGACAGGAAGTGTCACTGTGTTCAATGAACATGAATATACTCTGCCCGTTGCAACTCTTGATTTCCAGCTGTAAACCCATCTATGCCCGCAGTGAGAGTTCATATGTGATAAGTTCACGTAGAATGTCATTCTTGTGATAATTTCGATCTCCATTGGGTTAGGAATTAAGCGTAACCACGTATCTCTAGCTCATTTTTCCGTAGGTATAAAGAGGTTTTACCGAAAGCATTGCCAGTTGTGTTCGAATTTTTAAACTTTATTTTTATGAAGAGCGTTGATGGAATAAAATCAGTTACAGCAATCCGTCTCACCTAAATGCATTTTGCAAATTGTTGTTTCGTTTTTCAGGTCCCATTTGAAAACGAATAAAAGTTTGGATGTAGGACTGATGAAAATGAACAAAAATTGAAAAAGCTCCTTCTGATCTTATAGAAAATACAGAAATTTTCAAAGCCTTCATACGTCGCTTTAGAAGCGTGCTTTCGACGCAGACCTACAATGCATGCTCTCATTACTGCGGTGATTTCCCCATCTTTCCCCTATCGCCTACTTCTAAACACTTCTAAACCGCAAAATCTTAAGAGCAGTCAGTAGGAGAAATGTCAGAAGTGCAGTCAGTGTTAAATCAGTGAAAAAGCAAGAGGTCCTTGTTACCACATTTAGTCTAAAAGAAACATGTTTTCACTTCTAAGGTATTATACTTTGGGTATTAAGACATTTTCTTTTCTTTTCAGATCGCGTTAAGTGACCTTGCATTGCCTGGGGGAAAACGAGGCTTCTCATCTGCTGCTGTGAGCAGGAAAGCATTGAGATCAATGATGACACATCCCTATAAAAGGCACAAGTGATGTACCTATGCCTTTATGGTATGTAATATGTAACATATCCGGCGGCATTTTTCTGCAACCAACGTAGAGCCAAGAACAAGCAAAGAAATATTATGGCCGCAAATAAGATTAAAGGATTTGTTCACTGCGTTGCTCATTGAAATCAAACTCATACAAAGACTTACGCTTTCTCAGCGATCTGAAAATGCTTTAACTCTGTAAGTTTATCGTTTTGTCGGCGTTTTGTTGGCTGCTAGTCGTGCTGCGTGCTCCTGTGCTGTGTGCTTGCAGCTTCATGCTTCGTTTTTCGTGCCCCTTTCGGCAGTCATGCTAGACTGTCGAAATGTATCTCCTGTCTTAATGTAAATATGTTAAATAAATCCTGTACTCCTAGTTCTCGATGAGAGCAAGTTCCTCCCTACAACCACGTCCCAAGCGTGGGTAAGTTGGACGAAGGCATGGGCCAGCTACCACATCTTTACATGCCCGACTCCGACCTGTACAACTGGTAGCCAGCGATGGAAAGGTCCCGCCCTTCAACTACGTCTAAACCTTACAACTGGTTGCCAGCGGTGGGATTGTCCTCCAACTCCTACAATCGTTATAAGATTTCGCCAGGTTGCCATCATGCGGCAGCCGGGCTCCTGTCACGCGCTTCTTTCTGGACATGCTGCGCCATCCATTGGTGCGCCGGTGCCTGCGAAAGCTGAGAACTTGCCTCTCTTGGCCGCATACTCAGTAGCACAAAAATCCAGGACCCAAGTTGGCGAGAGGTTCATCGAAGAACGGCACACATACCCAGCGCATTTGTCGCGCATCCTGCTATAGTGCGTCGGGTTGCTGTCCTTGAGGAACCCTTGCGACTCGGGCGCGTTTCCGCTTGGCACTGAAAGGCGCTTTTTTGGCCATTGAACAGCGACAAACATCTGCTGGCAGATACCCGGTGACCCAACTTGGCATTAAGAGGAAGCTTTAGACCAGGCCCAACTCCGACGCGGCCTATTCAAATACATGTAAAACGCCAAAACGTTTTTCTGACATTACCCCTGGACCGATGTTCATTAAATTTGTTGCATTTGAGAGAGAAAGTTAAATTCTAGTGGCTGTTGCAAGCAGAACTTCTATTTATGGCCTGAATTTTGTTAAAAAGGTTTTCACAAATTCGAAAGTTTAAAGAAAATAGAAGCACGAAGTTTACGAATTAATAGCTCTGCATCAAGAACAGATATCGTGGTTCTGGGAAAGGCATCAACTAGATCATTGAACGCGGATCAATTCGATATGTCATTTTATATTTTACGTGAATTGGTTATGTTGTGTACAATGGTTCTGCAAAAACGGTATTTCCATATTACACTCTTAGGCAAAGTTACACCCTTTAGATTGCCCCTTCTTCCACACAACAATAATCGTCATCAGCCTTGATTCGTTTCCTTTCTTGAAAACGCCGCGCCCACTACTTTCCTGTCGGGAATGCGATCATGCTGATAACGCGCATGCCGTTCGTTACTGGAAACTACCGGGCTCGCAGCGTTAAAGAAAGGAAACGCATCAAGGCAGATGACGATTATCGTTGTGTGGCAGAAGGGGCACTCCAAAGGGTGTAACTTTGCCTAAGAATGTACTAAGTTTTTTGGGGGATTCATGCGTAAAATATCAATCTCGTCCGCTTTAGATGCACTACTAGATGCAATCCACATAATTGTGATATCGTTTTTCGTTACTTAGTTGCAGAGTTGTAATCTCGATAGTTCTCGTCTTCTGAAAATTTTCAATTTTTGCCACTTTTAATAAAACATTGACGACCTAAATAAAAAATTCGAAACCAGCAGTCACTAGATTTTAAGTTTTTCTTTTAAATGCAACAAACCTCGCCAAATTTGGTGTAGTGGTTGCCGAGAAAAATGTATTCTCCATGTATTTAGATAGGAGCACCCGAGCTAAAGTTTCCTCTTAAGAGGTTCATTGGAGACCTGCATAGACCCAGTGATACATACCTAGTACCCCAAGTCAGCGTCAAAGAGTTTCTTCGAACAGCGGTACCTACCCACTTCCACATCTACATGACCCATGTCGGCATGAAAGTTAGTTTACAAGTGGCACGTACGTAACTATTGCCACATGCTCAGTGAGCCAAGTTGGTCCGATGGTTCGATAGTTCGATAGTTGGTTCGATGGTCCGACGCACAATCCATTCGACCACCGACTGCCCACACAGTGTTGCGTTCTCCAGGGTAGCGTACCCCACCGCTGCCGATCACTTGTTGCGACGCCTGTTTTTCGAAGCCCGACCGGCGTTACTATTCGGTAGCGTGGCGTTGTCGGCGGGCTGCAGGCATCCGGTGGACCATGGCGACCAGGCAAGGACGAGACGACTTCTAGTGCGAAACTTGACGGTTTATTCAATGGTTGGTGAAAGATGAGAAGAGGATGAAGTGAAAAAGTACAATGCGGGGCCCTTTAAATAGGCCCACTGAAGTTGTAGGCGGGATCGTGCTCACGTCAACATCACGTGAGAGGCACTGAGTCTGGTTGTGAATGGGCAGCTGATCATTCCTCCCCGATGAGCTTGCACGGCCCCGCCTCCGCAGGTGCCAACCCTTGTGCCTGGTCGGGAATGGGGCTGCTGATCCATGCTCCCATGTGAGGTGGTACGGGCTTGCTTCCGCAGGGGGCAACCCGCAGGATGGAAATACTGATTCATGCTCCCAGGTGAGGTGGTACGGGCTCGCTTCCGCAGGGGGCAATCGCAGGTCTGGTCGGGGATGGGACTGCTGATCCATGGTCCTAGGCGGGGTGGTACGAGCTTGCTTACGCAATGGGCAACCCTCAGGTCTGGTCGGGGATGGGGCTGCTGATTCATGCTCCTAGGTGAGGTGGTACGGACTTGCGTCCTCTGGCGGCAACCCGTGGGGCCTGTTTGGTTCGCAGAAAGCGCGTCTGATTGTGGATTGTGCGAATCACCCATTCTTCTAGGCGACGTTGGTTCGCAGAAGCTCTCCTTTAGAGCTTGACAGTTCGTGGAAAGTTTCCCTCTAAAGTCGCACACACACAAAGGGCCCTGTAAGCTCTGCGGGGTGCTAGCCAGACCGGGAACCCCTCGAGACAACTACAACAAATCGGGAATTCACCCTTCATTTCCATGAGGTGGAAATGAAGGGTGAATTGAAATGGAATGAAGGGCTAGATACTGACATAAATGCAAACCTCTTCGATAGCCCCCGGAAAGTGCGGGAAGTACCAAAAGAATTTAAAAATCGAGCCAGCAGAATTAAATTAGGCGTGACATATAGCGTGAGACAGTTGTCAGGATTAAGCGCCTAAAGTGCAATTTCCGAAAAATGAGGCATTGCTCAGCAATCGATTTTTAGAAAATGCTTCCCATAGAGTTACGCCGGCCACATCGTCCTAGGGTCGGCTTTGCCGCAGTAGTCGATGTCTCGGATTCCTGGACTTGAGTCCCTCGTCAGAACACGAATTGGTCTCCCTGGTGCAGTACCATGGCAACTACCTCCGTCATGACACGACTCGAACCTATCCATCTAGCGGAGAGCAAAACACAAGGGCATTTCCCCTTTTACAGCGTCTTACAAAGTTAAACCGTTTTTTTCTATATTTTTATTTTTTAGAGAACTTGTGAATTAATCAGTAAATCGATACATAATCTATAAGCAAATGGCCGTGTCAAGAATGAGCGAGAGTTGTATCGACAAGTAGGCAATGTATGCTAAAGCTGGTAGAGAAATGAGAAACATTGGAGTCCGAGAGAAGTTGCAAGCCAGTATCGAGGAAAGCTTTAATAAAGCCAGAGGTATGGGCAAAAAATATAAAACTAAACGCAATGTGCCAATTGCAGTGAGCATTACACATGTCCGCGGTGCAATGCAAATCGGAAATGGCTGATGTCATGAAGACGCAGCAGGTGTGGCCAGAGACTCAGAGACGCTGCACCGATACACTTCTTTCTCGCGCAGGCCTCGCTACCCTCGAAATTCGAGCTAAGGTTCAACGATTGAAGTTCCTATACACAGTGCGCTGAAGTTGGATACCGCCGCCTTTCTAAAGTACAAACACACTAGACCGACTCGGAATAAGCACGCTTTCATGCTAGAGGAATTTCTTTGTAACAACAATACTTTATTCTTTTCATTCTTTCCGCGAGCTGTGCGAGAGTGGAACTGCTTAAACCCTGCTATTACTGCCCAGCCCACATTAGAAACATTTACAAATCGTCTAGAAGAAGCAGTCGTAATCACAACTTGGTGTTTTAGTTATTTTTATTTTTTTTTGCGAGAGCAATTGTGTGAAGACCAGTGTGTTACTCAATAAATGTATGTGTCCATGTTTTTCTATGCTAACTCCTTGTTTGTTCAGTGTTTGCTCATATTGTACTTTTTTGATGACCATATGACCACTCCTGTAATAATCCCTATCGGGATTGACAGTATTGTGAAATAAATAAAATAAAATAAAGGCTCATTCATCACGTCGTGTGGAGTGTACAAGCGGACACCGGGCTCTTATTAAGCACATCGCGTCACCCGATGTCACGAAGACGCAGCAGGTGTGGCCCGAGACACTACACCGATCCTGCCATCAGCAACGGTACGCGCACCCAGCGTCAGCTCCAGCACTCCCACGCGGCCGCTGTTCGCTCCATTCGCGAGGCGCATGTTTGTTCCCTGTCCACTCCTACAGTGCAAACTCGCGAGCTTGTCGCCCGACGCGCGCGCGCAGCAGCAGCACTCGAGTTGGTCGGAGCGATTGCGAGCCGGATTAGAGAACCGCGCGAGCGGCATTCCTGTCGGGGTTGCGCCCACACGCGCAGTAGAGGCCACTCCTGGCGAGGCAGCAGTACAAATTTGTGACAGCAGCGCCTGCTTTCTCCGACCCTTTATCGGTATGCAGCCCGATGCGCCTGAGTAAACGAATCCCGGGTCGGCGCCTTCTCGGGCGTGTGTTGCTCTTTGCTGCTGCCGTTATGAGCTCGGCGCGGAAACGCGCGGCGTTCGAGTTTTGGCAGCCGGCGCGCATCCCTCTCCATTTAGGGCGCACTCTTATGTAGCCCGCGCGAGCGCTGGTTAGCGATGCGACGTTTTGAAGCGTCCTAATCTCAGCCCCGCAAAAGCGTAGGTCGAGTTGGTTTCCATGCAGTCGGGCGTGAGCGGCGCTCCTCTGCGCGCGTACGCCGAGTTGGATCGCGCGTTGTTTTTGTGACTGGTTCTCGAAACGAATTTTTGGCTTTGCTGGTCTCCGTCGGCTTGTCTCTCTCTCAAGTAGAATGCGTGCACTTTGGTGATTGGCCGGCGCTAGGTGCGCTCGGCGACAGGGGAAACTGCAGCCGCGGGAACGGCGGCCCAGCAGTAGGCGACACCTAGCTGAAGATTCTTGGAAAAAAAAAAAAAAAGTTTTGAGCCGAGGTCTTCGAGGCCGCGCACCGTCTACATTGTGCTTGCGCTACCCCCCACCGCTTTGTGTTGCGGCCGTACGTACTGCTAACTGTGCTTCCGTAGATAAAGCACGCGCGTTGATGAGCCGCTGAAAGCGCGACTGTTGGACTTTGTTGGCGCGCGCGCCCGTGTTTGGTGCGGTGCGCTTTGTTACCGAGGGCACGCGACAGACCTTTTTTGCTCGCTTTGACTAAAAGCGGCGGCTGCGCGAATGCGCACTGCGACGCGCAGGGAAATCAGCGGCGCTCAGGTTGCCAAGAAAATGGGAGCGCAGATATATTGGGCGAACTTTCGCCCGTGTTCGAACGCCTCGCTTCATCCGCTTTTCAGGTGGCTGAACAACTCGTGCATCGGTCGTGCCGAAACTGCTCGTGTTCGCGCGCTGCTGCAAGGCGATAATTGCGTTCCCAGCAAACACACTTCGTCTCAGCTCGCGTGTTCCACTCTTCTGCGGGTAAACGCCACCGGCGCGCTGCTCCGGCTCATGCCTCCAGGGCACGACCCAGTGCGCGGCACCGGTGGGCGCCCTCCGAACTTCGCCTTCCACCAGGGCTGCAGTGAGCACGCTCTGGTTCACGCGCGCGCACCAGCCCACCTGGTATCTGCAGTCAAGAGAAGCTGGCGTCCCAAGTTGGGGCGTGCTGGAAAAAGAATTCCATTTTTTAGTAATCCCTTGCGCTAAGCGGTTCCCGAGTATGTGAGCCGTTCCCTGCAGCTGGCTCACGCCATAACTGTGCCGTTCAAAGCTCAAACTATTCGCGGCACTGGACCTATTCTCGAGAGAGATTATTAACCACGCGTCTCCAATAATCAGCAGCGCACGGAGCGACAATTTCCAAGCTCTTGTCACTTCATTTATTTCAGTGCTTAAGATGCTGCTCCCCTCTGCACACGATAAAGACTGGCAACAAGACATTGGGCGTGCGACCTTCCACTATACCAATAACGCAATAAAGCTGCTCGCATTGGTCCCTACAGGGTGCAGTAAATGGGAGCACGAAAGCAATAATGCCCAATTGTTCCCCAGGCCACGGCAGCAGAGCGCTTCGCGAGTCGCGCTACAGTCTACCTGTGCAGTTCATGATCACGGTCAGCATGTTGCCCAGCTAGTATACTTACTTTACGCAAATAACTGCTGCCTAAGCGTGGAGAAAGAGTTACTGTGACATGTATGCTGAACTGAACAAGCCATTCTCGTGTCGGCTATGCAACGAGACTTTGATTTAACGTCGGATTAAGGAATCTAGAGTAACCTTACAATGTCTGGTAGGTGAAATTGTGGCTACGTGAGACCTGTAGTATTATTACACGCAATGAAAGTAGAGGGTTGTGTGGCAATTGGTATTGCCCATATCACCACGCCGCAATAATATCATGCAAGAACGTAATTATTCGGTTGACTACTAAGTTTCTGCTTTTGTAGGATCGCCTTGTTTTTGCTTACGGTGTACGTTCAAATGCAGTTTCTATAGGAACAGTACCTAATTAAAAACAGAGTGAGAGGATCATTAGTTTTATATAAATGCAGAAAGGTCAGCCTGAGCTCGTGCGCGCAACCATGCTACCTTGCGCTAGGACAGTGGAAAAGGAGAACGAAAAAGAGATGGGTGGACGACGATGACGACGAGGATAATGATGGTGGTGATGGTGGTGGTGGTAGCTGGGGGTATACATAATGATGATAGGTAGTTATAGTGTTGTGTTATGAAAAAACTGCGTCATGACCCGTGCTGTTAGTGTAGTGTGTAGTATATATCGTGTAGGGCCAAGCAGCAAAATAAGGTCCTCCGAGAATGGTCTGGCGTTGATGATTGCCAGATTAGAGTCTGTCGTTCCTGCGTGCGTGTATGCTGGGCATTCTCAAAATTTGTGCGCTATTGTATACGGTACGTGGCAGCGGTCGCAATTTGCAGAGCTGACTTTACGGCCGATAGGGTGTGCAGTGTGCCCATTGAATGCCGCAGAGAGTAGTAGTATTCCATCCATCAAACTTGTGGCGCAGCGTTTGAGTTCGAAGGCATGCGAAACTCTTATCGGTATCGAACTTCTGCAGATGCCAGTGGTGACGGTCTGGCTGGGCTCAGTGATCGGATGTGAAGCCGTATCATTGCAGAATCACGTAAGCAAGTAGAGAGCGTTTATCATCTTAAACTTCAAGCAATGAGCACTAAGGCGCCATTATACAAGGCAGTTCTCGTCTCGGTGTGCGCAAGTTCATTGCCCTCCACAACGCAGTGTCTGGGTAGCCACTCGAATTTAATTTCGTGGCCCCTTTGTTGTGCAATATCCATAAAGCTCTGCAATTTCTGGGCCCAAACTGCATACTTAGAGTACATGCTATATCATTTGCAATGCAGGCATCTGGTCGCAAAGCACTAGCCACGCACGATTCCAGCTGGTGCCCCAAACAAATCTGTCTGCCTCCCGGCCACTAATTCGGCAGGAGCTGACGTAGATCTATGACCCACCTTGAACCGCCATGTAGTGAGGCGGTATGACGAAATCTGCTGCTGGCGGCAGATGATGTATAGCTGAGCCGTCAGTATAGATGTGAGCAAGCAGTGCCACCGTACGTTGTGGATATGTGGCACCGAGTGAGCTGCCTCATTCCGGGAGATGGAGAACACGATTTTTTTTTTCATAATCCGTGGTGTTTGAAGTTCTAGACACGACTTAGGCATGACCAGAGCCATGTTATATGGATCCTGGCAGGGGCGAAGCCTCAAGATAAGAGCCTCTCCTGATGTATATAGCTGATAAGAAACTAAGCTCAGGGTTCGCCTTACGGAGCAATGACAATAGATTGTGACTGTTCCGGGTAAGTTTCGTAAGTAAAAGATGGGAAGGTGTTCCCAGAACAGAAAACCTACAATGGGACTGGAAAGTGCGTCAGCTATCGTGTGAATGGTCAGTAACGTGTCGATGTTTTTTTTTTTTTTGTCTTTTTAGCTATACAAAGTCCTTAAAAATCTCCTGTGGCCAATAGTGTAATCGTGGCCGATAGTGTAATTACTCGCACGAGAAACCAAAATGTATAGTAAACTAATTAACAAAAGTTCACTAATTAAATTTCTAATTCGTTACCTTACAGCACATATTTCAATTTCCGAATAGTAGCCGGCGAGCTTGCACTTGGAACGCCTTTCAAAGATCGCCCGGGTCACAATATGCGCCGTGAAACCTACGATAAAAATACTATTGTTCAACTTACTTTTTTAACAAACCACCGTTTTATACATTTAATCATAGAAGGAACTGGAACGTCCATGCATTTCTTCGAACACTTTGGGAATGAATATCTCGAAAATGGTGTCATCCTGACAATTTGTTCCAAATGAATACCCCTTGCAAACTCACCGGCTACAATTCCTAATTGCAATATGTGCCTTAATGTAATCAATAGTCAATTAGTAATTTTTTAATCAATCTTCTATGCGTTTCGAATTCGCGTGTAAGTAACATCCACCTCTTTGAGTTATTCAGCTCAATGACTAGAATTAAGTTATCTGCCACCGGCGACATTTGAAAATTAATACACCCGGTATGCATGAATCCATTTTACTTGGCGTTTAACGCTGTATTATTGGCCAAATCCATCATACTTGGCGTTAACGCTGTATGTATTGGCCAAATTATTATACCTGCGATGATAGACCAGCGGTATTATTGTTCTGTGGACAGTGATTGAACATCGTGCCATGGGTTTTCGTGTGAACATTATAGGAAAGCGCATTTTTCTGCTGAGGGATGCAATCGCTGGCGATGAAGATGCTTGGACGCAATGGTTTGCGGTCTAGTGAGTCCGGATGCCCATATGTAATGTCGTCCGCGTGTGCGCGTATTTTCACAGTGACAGGAAGCACTGCTGAAAGGCCAACCAGTGCATCGTTTAACAATATGGGATTAAGCATGCGTTAATGGAACGTCACACGGTACCTGGTGTACCACGACGTTAGGAGAGGGCAGTGGGCGCTGGCGCCTCCAGACAAAATGCAAGCAAGTGTTTCCTGCACCACTGACGTGGGAGGCGATTTGGCACGTGATTAGCAAGAAAAGGACGTGAGCCGTCCGTCGCTGCGCACATTAGTTAGAACGGGTGCGGACGTGAGGTGAACTGCGGCTACGTCCGGGGCAATGGCGGCAATGATACTGCCTCACCATGTGGAGGAAATCTCGTGGAGTCCGGGTTGCAATCGCGCGAAGTGCGGCATGCTTGGCTGCAATGTAGCCGCTGTTCAGATGAGGTCAACAAGGGGCCGAGGAGACGGCATTGTGGCCGTCACTTTCGGTAGACCCAAGATACTGTCGGAATACCTAGTCACAGAAAAAATACAGCAGGAGTCGGCCTTCGATTTGTTGCAGGGAAGTAGGTGAGGCGCCGATACGCGGACCACCGCCGTGACTGGGTCACTGGACCACATGCAGTACGTGGTGCACACATCCCCCCATTGTGATGCTGCTGGAGAATCTAGCCGGAAAGGGGACGTCACCTCAGCGTGCCGGCCCCGCAAACCTTACAGTGGCCATCATGATGAAGTTGCGGAATACCCGGAGGCACACTACATGTGAGAAATAAGAAGTGAACGCAGATAACTTTGGTGACAGCTACAGGCAGCATTTAAACTCACTATCTCCAGCACCGCCTGTTAGCATTGTGGACTTCGTAAACACTCCATCGGTCTCTATCGCACTGTAAGTTTACGCTCGAGAACTGTTAGTAACTGGAATTCACTAGTAACAAACGCAGTGCTAATTCGCGCACGCTTTCTATCTCTACCATTCGGCCATGAGGTTCATAGCGCTGAATTAAGATGGGGAGCCCAGAATCTCAACTCGGTCAGTAATGGAACGGTAGCGCACATATATCAAGTGCCTTCGGAAAAACAGATGGACAAATAGAGGAAGGGAACTGGCCTTTGGATAGTGCTCGCCACAGAAAACATTTGCAGCTGTTCTCCCACGTACCTTAGAAGGCAAATAGCATGCAGTGCTGTTTAGAGTATAGAAAGGAAGAAGGAGGAATGGGGAAGCATTAGAAAGGCTGTCTTACACCCTATGCCCTATTTTATCTTAATCCGGAGCTTCGTAGCTCGCCCTACCGGAGTCGCCGTAGCGGAACGTTCAGCAGGCAATTGAAATTCCCACGCTCCAGGGGCCTTGGCGAAGCGGCCGTTGGACGGTTGGCGGCGAAATGTGCAGATGGCGCCAGCAGTAGCACCACTCGCAGCCCCGTTAGCCGCTATCCCCTTGGCAAGTAAGTGGCAGGCTGCAGCGCGCGTCGATCGCGGAAGCGGTGCCGCCCGCCCGCCCGTAAAGGCCGATCCACACGACGGACCAAATTGCTCTTTTGGACCGCGGTCCGCGCATCACGTGATAGGACGTCACCAGTTCGTGCGTACCGCCGTTGGCCCGCGCAAGACCGCGGCCCTCGCGGTCCAACAAAACGCCGAGGCTTTTCCCGCTTCTGTTTTGGCGGCGGACCGCATGCAAACCGCAGCGATTTTGGCTTAGCCAACGAATGTTGTCTCTAGCCACTGTATTTTCGGCTTAGTAAAAGCCAGTCAAGCCAGTCGTTTCATGTCAGCCCTTCCGCCTACACGTGCGTGCAGCAGATATATTTTTTAAACACCGTGTCCTCTTGGAGTGAGGAGGAGGTTTTTTCATTTTGTATGCCTCGTTGAGCAGTTCCCGGCTTTGTGGGACTCGAGCCGGAATGATAACAACGATAACACTCTGGCCGAGAGTGCAGCTGGTTGGTCTGCTTTGCCGTCTGCTATGGCGGTCCGCCGTGTGGATGTGCTCTGCGCCGGACCGGACCGCGGCGGGCCGTGACGTCGCATCACGTGACCGAGCGGCCCGCGGACTTGGTCCGTCGTGTGGATCGGCCTTAACGAGTCACGTTTGGTCCGGGCAGCAGAAAGGACACGCTCCATTGTTGTAGCATCGCGTTCGGAATGCTGGAAAATGGGTCAAGGTGTACCGTTCTCTTAGAGCTCTCGCTGTAGCAAGAAAAGAAAGCAAAGGAAAGCGGCCGAGCTGTCCGTGATGACGTGGGTTGTGAACTGGCTACGTGTGTGCAAGGCTTGCGATGAAAGAGCAAGTTGGAAGCGTCGACTAGTTTGGCGCGGTACTCTCCGAGCGCCCATTCATTCCTCAGAGGCCACGCCTGACGAGAAAGTGCGTCCTGCCCACGCCTCTCTCGGTGCGTAGTGCGGATCAACACTGCAATGTGGCCGCAATATTACTAATCAGTTTATCACATAAGCCTCGAGAATTCCGGGAACGACTAAAGAACGTATCCAGTGATCCTACACTTATTTGGGTAGTTGGTACATTGCCTGTACCGAAAAAGAAAGCAATAATTCTGAGAGGGTCATTTAATTATCGCGCTTCGAGGAAAGCTGCGGTATAACAGTGAACTAGGAGAAAGGCAATAGAGACGGGTGCTGACGAGCAGCTCAATGAATTTAGGCTAACCCCAGGTAGCACAAAAGAGATACGTAACGTTTTCGTAGCGTTTATCCAAGACGATAAAAACGGGTTAAAGAAGACACGAATGAGAGAACTTCGGCGGAAAAACGTCGTATATCTCTGCTAATGTCCGGCTTAATTACTTTCTTGAGACGATCTAGAACAGGTCTGCAAGACGTATTCGAAAAGTTGGTCTAGAAATAGGATTGGGAAAGACACAAGTAATCCCTTTGCCAAAACTATTCGTAACCAATTTCTAAATGTTTTTAGGACGTCATCAAAAAGCTGGTTTAGAAGCGGTCTTGAAAGGTTTACGATCATCTGAAGCTAATTTTCGCGGGTGACTGGCGCGATCAGACATCGTTGTTCAAAACACGCGTTTAGTTTCGCCTCACGCGACTGGCTATACCGCGCAGACGTCGTCAGCCGCACCCGTTGGCACGGCCTAGGCCAATCGCGTGAGGTGAAACTGATCGGGCGTTTCGAACAACGATCTCCAGTCGCGCCCCAGATGAGTAGAAGCGTCGGTGTTGACTGTAAGAGCCATGGCGCAGTGCCAAGCACTGTTCCCCGCATGGCCGGCGCATCCTCTACCAAGTCGCACGAAAATGAGCCTGTTAGGAATAATAAATCCTTAATGCCGCCTTTAGTAAGCTACGATGCTTACAACCACAATGGGAATGACATCCTGCAAAGAACAAATGGCCACGTCTTGGCAGGTGGCCTTCATGCCAAGAGTGCATGAAATGAGAACATTGGGACAAAGCAAAAACACTTTATTAAAATCTAATGCTTATGCAAGGTTCGAACAAACTGTGTGAGAAATGCAAATAGAAGTAAAAGTACATCAACAATGACAAAAGTCGCAGAAAGGATTCGTAATGAACTCGAAAGTGAACATTCACTAGCACATAAACAAAATTCCAAGTACACATACAAAAATGAACAGAAAAGCTGGAGTGTACTAAAGTGTCTAATTTATCATAGTAAAGTGCACGTGCTATTAGATGGACTAGAGTTATGCAGAAGTGACATCGGAGCGAATGGAAGAAGTAGACTGAAAAATTCAAGAGTGTGAATCGGATGGTAACTGCCTCCAAGCGATGTTACGAATCAGCTAGAAGCTTGGAAAGAGCACAAAAAGAAATACCACCGCATACCATCATAAAACAATCCTGTGAAAGAAATAAAAAAAATGGGAACAATGCAAAATTGGAAATATTGCCTTTAGGATATAGTATCAAAGAAGGTAATGGCGAGAAAAAATAACCATACAACAAAAAAGCAATAAAGTGAAATTAGTACAGAATACTTAAACAGGGGATTCAGTGTAACAAGTGAACACTACTGTAGTACAGCAAACGATGAGGCAGTAATGCTGCATCTTGCCACTCCAGAACGTGAGAAATGAATATGCAAGCTTCATATTACAAACTTACACAAACATGGAAATAAACTTGAATGCACTGGAAGCTGCATTTGTGTAACAAAGGAAGCAATGGTCATTATAAATAGTAAGAAGTTTTATCTAAAAAGGCCTTTACAAGAGGCAAAGTTCTACCTATCTAGCAAAAACAAAGTTGCGACGAATAATTTGCAAACCAGCAAATATATTAATTAGCACACTGACATGTCACACTTTGCGCACATCTCCAGCCTCCTAAAGCAAAAAAAGCACTCTGAATGGGAAAAACGTGTAACACATGTAGCCCAGAGCAAATTCTTTGCCAGTTCACTCACACTGTCACATCCAGAAACATTTGCCACAAAGTCCAGGCACAGTTCCACTGATGTTTACCAATTCACCCCCACTTTCACGTCCAAAAATATTTGGCACACAGTCCAGGCAGAGCTTCATAGATAAACAGCTTGAGAGCACCCTACTGATTATTGTGCAGTCCCGCTGCTGGATATAGAACTGCCGCACATGCTGGTAGTGGTTTCAATGTAGACACACTTGCTGCCCTGAACAGGTATGCTCAGATATCTGCACTGGTGCTCCATTTTGTCAAAGTAGACACATTGATGCACTACGCTGGTAATTGAAATGTTTTGAATGCACAAGTATTGGCTTCACCAGAAAGACTTGCCCACATACCACCACTGGCATATATATGCACTTGCTCTTCACTCAGTAGCATTGAACTTAAAGCGTTCCCTATGTGGGAGCCATGTGTAAAACCGGTGACACACGACCACTCTCGATCGCGATCAAGCCCGATCCGTATCGAAATTATCGATGCGACTGGCTCACTCTCGTAGCTTGCGCAGAGGAGTCAATCACGACCGAGAAATTCGATTTGCAACGGACTGGATAGCGGCTAAAAGAGCCCCGTGTGAAACCGGTATCAAATAATGCACAGACGTACGCTAGGAAAATGTTTTGCACAAGGACAAAGAACTGCGACTTGCCCTGTTGTGCGAAGCGCGCGAGCAGAACACACACACACATATATATATATATATATATATATATATATATATATATATATATATATATATATATATATATATATATATATATATATATAAATCTGCGAGAGCGCTTCGCGAACTCCATGCGCACACATGTCACCCGCACGAACTCGGCACGCCGCCGACTAAGTAAAGCGCGAAGGGCGCACAGCGTACATTCCGACACATGTCCCAAACTGCAAACAATCGTACTACCTAAAGCATAAAAGTTATTTCATGCCAAGGGCATACTCGACTCACGTATGCAGTATCCACAAGCGAGTTATGCAGCGTACATGCTGTATCCATTCGCCAAATAGCAAAAATCATAACAAGCACAAAGCTAGAAGGGACTCAATACATTACTACTATTTGAGGCGTCAAATAAAATCGAATTTGGCCGTTTCATATATTGGACACAATATATGGACACATGTGGTACCCGGTAATACCATGAAATACCCATCACGTGGGTAAAGGGGGCGAAAACACAATCGAGAACCTGAAGCGCAAACGATAAAAGCACGGTATGGTGCACGCAAAATTCTGTCAGTGCGCTGTAGCGCGAGGGAAGAAAATAGGGCGAGCACTTGACCTCACCTTTTGGGATGCCGCACTAGTACTGAATCATCAAAAAAAAGCCTGTTTGAACCACTCCCCTTGTCTGCAACACCCTTGCTAAACGGGAGACTAAAATACTACGATGACGGCTCTATTGCGGAGATCGGTAAGGTGCGCACAGACAGAAATTTTGCCGCCTTTCTTCGCATTCTGCAAAATGCTTTCTTGTTAGGATCACGCATAGCGGCCGATCCCGACGCTAGGGACACACAGGCACGATTTCGTCCCTCTAACTTTCGTCCTTATACTGCCCTTAACGCCTTAATTACAGCGTCAGTGAAAAGGCGCCTCACATAACATGACAATGAACTTGAAGAGCTGATTAGTGCCCTCCACTCCGCGCCCTCCAATTGAAAACACTACTGATTTCCAAATTAAACTACACAAACAGATCGCACAACCCAAACTAATCACAGAACGTCGTTTTCTTGACGGCAGAACCCTGCAACACTTACATGACAAAGGGCAGCGGCAGCACATTCAGAACAGCCGCTATCATACCACAGCGCAATGCAAGTGCGATAACGCTATTATGCCCGGCTCAAGCAGATCGCACAACCCAAACTAATCACAGAATGTCGTTTTCTTGACAGCAAAGCACTGCACCACTCACATGACAAAGGGCAGCGGCAGCACATTCAGAATAGTCGCAAACAGACCATAGTGCCATGCGAGTGCGATAACGTAACTATGCCCGGCTTCACGAATAACTTGGCCGCCTTGGTCACATAACAATTGAAAACACTACTGATTTCCAAATTAAAACCACACAAACATATCGCACAACCCAAACTGATCACAGAATATCGTTTTCTTGACAGCAAAACACTGCAACACTTACATAGCAAAGGGCAGCGGCAGCACATTCAGAACAACCGCAAACACACCACAGCGCAATGCGAGCGCGGTGACGCGACGACACCATGACGACGCGACTATGCCCGGCTCGCCCGGCTGCCCGGCATCACGAATCACGTGGCCACCTTGGTCACATGATTTGACGACGGTATCGCCACCTTGCGCAAGGTTGGATCGCGTTGATGGGTTGTTGAATATTGTAGAAGCCGCTAAAGAGGCTGACGCGCCGTGGCGTGGCGGTGGCGCCTTGAGCCGTTTTCAAAACGTTTTCACCCCTCGTTTTTAAGCTGCCTGGCTTCCAACGTTATCAAAACGTATTCACCCCTCGTTTTTAAGCTATCTTGTTTGGAACGTCTTTGATGCGTCGATTTTGGTCAAAAATCTGTTTCAGACGTTGAATCCCTTAATACGACGTTTTCAAGACTTTGTGTGCTACCTGGGACGATCCTTGTGGGCCAAATAAACTTGATACCACCCGTATGTGTGCGTGTACGTGCGTGCGTTCTTGAGCATTCCCGTAATGTCAAACCAGTAACGCTCCATCTGCACATTCTTAATACAGTCCGGAACTATACATTATCCAATGCATACAGCTTCGGGATGAGACGATCAACACGTGAGCAGTTTCAGATAGGAAGTCTACCAATATAGCTTAAAAGGGAGAGGATACAATTATGCGGGAATCTGACGAGTAGAGTGCTTCATCCGCCCGCCTGTAGAACAGGAAAACAACACGCCACATTGATATCGGAAATCCAAGGCAGTGGGGCGGGCGCCACGCCTCCCCCCCCCCCCAATTTTTCTTTTATGACTGCGCAAGCGTAACTGTGGGCGGATTGTGCCGTAATGAACTAGTAACCGCTGTTTCCACCGTTACGCACCTTCCAAAATTTTTTCGTACTGTCGACGCATCCCAGTTCAGTGCACGAGTCTCTTAAGAAAGTAAGAGATGGGATATAAGTCAGCAGGCCCAAACTGCGAAAAGGTTCTGGCAGTTACAACGTTTTCGCCGTCAATGACAGGTCTAGAACGCAGCGGACACTTCACCCATCGAAAAGGTGCTTCGCCTATTCCCCGTGCCTCCACGCCTTGGGAAAATAGTTCATCTATGGGCTACACAAGGACGAAGAGGAGATGCCGAAGTGGTTCAGCAACAACGAGCACGCCACGATCATGTATGCACGAAGGGCCAAGATCGGCAGTGTAAGGATATGAAGGAGTGCTCGCGGCCATGGAATCGCCTTCAAATTCTCAAAAGGGATCACTCGACTTTCGCCCTCCAGGGAACCTTCTCGCTCACACATTTTACGCAATCATTTTGAACGCAGGTGTATCGAGAGACAGAGAGTAAATTTTATAGAAAAGAGCACACGAGCGCAGGTAGCCCTTCCCCTTAGTCCAGGAGTCCAGCGGCCTCAGCTGCCCATCTCGCTCGGTTAACCAGGTTGAGCTGGTACTCGAGTCTGAGCTGGACAGCGCTGTCTCCCGTTGCCGTGTGGTGGGGTGTGTTATGGGTGGGAGCTGTTGTGTGCTTGCGCAAGTCCATACCATGTGGTAAAGCGTAGCGCATTGATCGCAGTGTGGGCATTTATAGGAATACAGCGCAGGGTGTATGGCGTGCTAGAAACTCAAGTGGGGATGTGGATGTGGCATGTGGATGTGTTTGTTTGAAGTTTTCGCCATATTACGGCTTCCTCTCGCGTCAGAGCATTATGAGGCGGCGGTAGTGTTCTTCGTGAAAGGCGATAGTGTTGTAGGATGTCCGTGTATGTTTATGGTATGGGCTCGGGGTGTAAATGCTCGTGACCCTCTCGCGGCTCCCTGTGTGCAGGAGCTCGGGCGTAGGCGTGTGCCTGCCGACTGCCGCGTAAGGACTCATGCCCCGGAGTCCACATGACTTGTATGTATGGCGGGAGCTGGTGCACCCCAATCAGAATGCGATCTGCGGCCCTGGAAATCTAGGCCCTGGAAAAATTTTTGCATGCCGTCTGAAAGCCCGTCAGAACTTTGACACACTCCCAGTGCTGCCTCTTCGTGATGGCTAACGCTATCGCTAGTTCCTCTGCCTCTGCAGCGCTCGCTCTGGAAAGCGATGACGCATTTATTTTGGTCGCGTAATTGTCGACCCCGCTGGTGACAATTGCGGTGATTCATGCGGTGCTGGCCGCGTCTACGTACTGGGGTGTTTCTCATACTTCCTCGCGAGCGCCTGCGCTTGGGCATGTCGCCGTCTGATGTGGAACTTCGCGTGCATGTTCCTGGGAATTGGTAAGACGTACATAGTTTCCTGTATTTGTATTGGGATTTTCGTCAGTGCGCTGGTCTCTTGTACGGAATATTAAAGACGTTTCAAGATGCATCGTCCCATTATCGTGCGTAGCAGCCTTTCCTTCTGTCTTATCAGGTGGCCCTCTATGATTTCCTGTGCCCTACTGTACACTCATGTCTCCTCGAGGCGAAAAATAGCCCTACCGGGTGGGAGACCGAGCGCTTGCTTATACGCCTTGCCTACCAGCCAGTCCAGTACCTCCACTTCCATAGCTGAAATTTAAATTTTGGGCCGAGTACGCAATGCGGCTCATAACTAGAGCCTACACTAGTTGGACCAGGTCCTGTTTCATGTGTCTCCTCTGCCTCTTGATAATTCGTTGCACCATGGGCATGATCTGCGTGGTCGTGTATGGTGGCTTCTGTATGCCGTATCCTCCTCCCCCGTCCTTTTGTAAGTGTGAGCTGAGGATACGAAATCTGTCCACCTTGGAGATTTCCGTAGGACCTATTTGGAGGTGGATGGTTGGTGCCAAGGTTGTTGATCGTCCTCGTGAGCGCTTCTCGATTATGAGGAGCTCCGACTTCTTAGGCGCGCATTGCAGTCTGCATGTCTCCGCGTATCTTGCTACGACGCCCACTGCCTGCGGCAATGCCTCTTGTTGCTCTGCTGTGGACCCTCTGACCGTCCATATCGGTATGTCGTCTGAAAACAAGGCATGTTTGATCCCTGGTATTTTTTCGAGTTGGGCTGAGAATTTCATCATGGCCACTGTTAGGAATGGCCTCCCGAGGTGGCAACATGCAAGTTTTCTCAGCGAGCTGCAGCTGCGAGCGTTGCGAGCTTCCCCGAAGAGAACCATGGTGCGGTGGCTCATTTGCTGCGGTGGCTCATTCCGTAGGGACCTCGAGGTGCCGCTTCAACACCCCCTCGGCGCCGTTGTGACTAATGACGTTGTGACGCCGTTGTGAACTATTGTTACTGAACCCGTCACCGCCGATATGGTCTCTCTGCAGCAAGAAGAGCTTCCCTAACAAACGGGTGCTTTGCGGTACGTAGGCCCCAGGATTCGTCACAGTCTGCTGACGCTCGTGGCGTGTACAAGACGCAAGACGATCGACAACCGGCGGCCACGCTGCGGGGGTCAGCTCGGGGAATAAGACACGCCTTTCAAGACGTAAGCCCCGAGTTCTGCGGGGCCCGTCTCACCTCGAAGGGGGCAGTGAAACCTGGGCGGGCGGATTGTGTGCGTGTAAACCCCTTCCCCCCTTCCCTCAAAGGCGGGCCTGCCAGGATGACTCGAACGTTTTGCCCTCACCTAGGGATCTAGGAAACATGGAGTGTTTATAAGCAGCTGTTTGTCGCTGCTAGTGTGTGCTCGTGAGCTGCGTGCCCGTCAGCGTGCTCGTCATTGTGCTCGTGAGCTGTGTGCTCGTACGCTGTATACGTCGTCTTGCGTGCTCCATTTGGGAGTCATGCTAGACTGTCGAATTTATCTCTTGTTTAAAATGTTAATACTGTAAATAAATCCTGCTCGCTTAGTCCGGTCCCCCCCAAGTTCCTCCATACGACCTACAACCCTTAGAAATGGTGGCAGCGGTGAGATCGTCCGTCCAGACCCCTTCAACTGGTGGCAGCGGCGAGATCGTCCGACAGCTCCGACACCACGTGAAAAAGTGTCGATGACAGCTGCTCCTTGTGGCGTTCCTCTATGAGGTGTTTCCCCCCTTCTCGCTGTGACCTGACATTTCTCGGTCTTATTGTGGCTGTACGATCTGTGAGAAAAGCCCTCACTTATAGTTGTGAATTCGTCGGCCGCAATTCGTGTCACTGAGATTTGCTAGTATGGCTTCCTGCCACACGTTGTCAAAGGCCCCCCTGAAGGTCTAGTGCAAGAATTGCTTTCGGACAGCACGGCGTTGCTGCATGCAGCACTTCCTCTTTGAGCTGCAGAAGCACGTCTTGCGTTGACAAGTTGGGCCGAAAACCAAACACCGTGTTCGGCATCACTTCATATTCTTCGATATGCGTCTGTAGCTTGTCTAAGGTCACGCGTTTCATCAGTTTGCCGAGGCAAGACGTGAGCGAAATGGGTCTTAGGTTATACACGCAGGGCGTTTTCCCCGGCTTTGGTATCAGCGTAATATCAGCATGCTTAAATTCCGGGAGCAAGGTCCCTCTGCTCCGCTGTATATTGAATAGTTCAAGTATTGCCTGCACGATTGCATCGTCCAGGTTACGTATATATAAACTTGTTAGTGATTCCGTCCCTGCCCGGAGTAGTGTTTCGAGTGAGTCTCGCGATCGCTCGCGTCCACACTCCGCTAGCGCACATTCAAGGCGAAGGTGTGGGCACCAAGGGCGATAAAGAGGAATACGGGGGATATACTATTCGTTCGCTTTCAATAGGGCTATATAATTTGTGTGACGTTATTTTTATCGCGCTGCAATGTCGTGATGACTTTCTCGCGTCTCTGACATTTTGTGTGCTTTTTGGTGCGATGTTCCTTGTTTCATTTCAATGTCGTGTCATGATGACTTTTTCGCGTTACCGATTTATGCACTTTTTTGAGCACTCGACTGTTTCAGAGTCATTGGAGTCATGCTCTGGCTCAACAAGGTACATGGTATGTATAGGTTTGCATCACTATGTCAAGCTCTTATTGTTTAGCATGGGTTTGTTTTATTCTGAAATAGCAAATTATCAAGTATAACGTTTCTAATTACAGGACAACTCACGGGCTACCGTAGACGCCGTGGTTAAGGCAGTTAAGACTTTAACTTCAACCACCTAGGGTTCTTTAACTTGCCCCTAAGTCTATGTTTCCTTTTTTAAAGCAATTGTAAAAGTATTTGACTATTCCTACCCTTTCTGTACATGTTATTCCCCCTTTTACTGCTGGTATAGGTAGGTTTAAATGCGATCCAACTCAAGAGAACCGAAGCAGCACGCCTCGGGCTACTCCCACATCACTGATATACAAAACGTAAATTTGCTTTAAAGAATAAATAAAATAAAAATAAAAAATAAATATTGATAACAAGAAGGACACTTTATCACGCGCAAACAACTGACACATGAGCGAAACAAAGACGGGACGTCAATAACGGCTGCTATTGTCGCTGCATAAAATCCTCCCTAATGTCCCGAGCACGTGCCTGTACTAAGAAAAAAAGAAGTATTTCACTGCGCTGCGACTGGTTATTTCAAGGCCACTACAAGTGGCCATGGTCCAAGTATCGTCCCTAGTGACAATGGGTGTTTGCCCAAAGCCCAAAGTTTGTCGCGTAGCTGTTACTATTAGTGAACATATAGAGGGCAACACGTGTGCTATGTCCTCATCCGCCACGACGCGGAGCTTGCACGGCGTATTTAGACGAGAAAGCGTTTTGTGCAGGACACACCAAGGCGAAAGCGGTGAAACAAGGTTTCCGCACTTAGCGCTATCTTCACATACACACAGAATTGAAGTCCAGGGTCTAGGACATACAAAATTCAGATTTTCTTTTCTTTTTTTGCCTCTTCATCGAACCATGACGCAGATGATCTCACGGAGAGTTTTCGTAATATGTTTCTAACTTCGTGGGTAAAACAGCGGAATTATTTATTCTTCACGTACGCGTTCACGTTTTGCCAGTTCGTCCGTTCGTTCATTTACAAATAGGTTCTATTACAGTGCGTTTTGTTTATTTCTTCTTCTTCTTATTATTATTATTATTATTATTATTATTATTATTATTATTATTATTATTATTATTATTATTATTATTATTATAGTTGCACATTTGTGATAGCGAGCTCACCATTAGCCAAGCTTCCCATACTGTCGTAGTTAATTAACAGCCACAACAACAGAAATGCAGGCGGGGTGATTCACTTATGGTACTTGTATACACGTTCCCGTTTCCGTAACATTTGCCGCTGCATTCTTGGCCTGTCACTGACTGTCACTGAGACAGTGTTAGTGGAGGTGAGGGGTTCTCGCGATAAGCTCCACCCTAAAGCCCACCGACCATACATAGTTGTACCCTTAGCCATTGTTGACCTTTTTTTTTCTTTTTTAAATTGCTCTCACTGACCTCGAGAGCAATGCGTTGTAAATCACAACGGGCACATATATGGGAGTCTCACAACGCTATGAAGGAAACCGAGGAAACAGAGCACATGCACTATTTGCCAATCGAAGGACGTGACGCTTGGGAATTTCCTGCTGTGGGCTCCTGCGTGTCGTGTAAGTATGCTGTAAATATATCTATGCATTCGCTTCCTCCTCGTACAACAATGTAACAGTCGAGTGGCCGTAATAAATATTCGCTGTTGTTTCTGTGGGGCAAAATTAATGTTGAAATAAATTTGGGGGACGCAAAAGTTTCGACTTTGAGAGTGGAACGCGATATCATTCAAATATCCATGACTGCTTCTCACGCTTCCCGGCAAGTGCAGCTTATGTAACCGTAAGGTTTAGCGGGAAACGCTATGCACGAAGGCTAGCGGGCGAGCTTTTTGGTAGATACGCGGCTTCTTGCGTGCGCCGCGGATACGCGCAGGCGAGCGCCATCTGGATGGTGGTGTTGCAAGGAACCCAGCGCAGTGCGCCAGTGTATGAATGGTAGAAACGCCGGAAAATGGGTTTATGCTTGAGTTTCGGCGCAACATAATTGTTTTCTGGTATATTCAAATTACAGATCGACGCTATCATGTCTGTAGGTTGTGTTTAGGTTGAACTTTACAGTTTTTCTGACGCATCTTACTTTGAGGAATTCAATTATTTCAGTAACGCACCAGCGCCGCGTGGAGGGCCTGCGTGTTTGTGGTTCGGTATGATTTTTCGCTGAAGTACCACAGAACACCTATACAAACTTAGAGAAGGGAAACTGTACCTTCCACAGTGCTACGGAAATAAGCGTAGCGGTGGCGTCGTGAACTAAAGTATGTGACCACGGGTGGCGCTGTACAACAGGAAACGGAAACGGGGTTTTGCGCAGTTTACCAGGTGTTCTGTGGCTTTACAGGGTTTCTAGCAGGTGCGCCTCGATCGTGCTCCCGCCAGTTTAGTTGCTGTGTGGCAAACGTAGCGCCTATATATTTATGTAGGCGCTACGTTTGCCACACAGCTAGCAACCAAACTGGCGGGAGCATGATCGAGGCGCAGCAGAATACATGTAGCGCTGAGTCATGTCGAGTTAAGGCACACTCTGAACTGACTTTTAAGGGCATCCCGAGCGGTTTTTTGTTCATTACGCCGCCGTTACCCCGAGTTGTGCCGCCGCGCGCCAGCTGTTGCATTTCGTGTAGGGCTACTGACAGAATGCGCTTTCCAGGTGGCACGATGGCCTCGACTGGAATAAACGCACATGACACCAAAGATTGAGTAAGCCTGAAAATATTTTATTTGCATTTTACAAGTACAAACAGAAAGCACACGTCTACGCATCCACACAAACGCGGTTACATAGTCAAGAACGTAATCAAGAAATGGCTCATTAATAAGGGTAGCACAAACGCACAAGAAAGAAGACCTAAGCTACAAAACGTACGGTCGGCTGCTAAGTATAATAATTTCCCTGTCACCGCGTGTCACTTTTATACAGCATCTTTACAGCACTACCAGGTCGGGTAGTTTGGCCGAAAGAATGCAACAGCTTACGGCCGTCAGCTGCCTCTTCCTTACGGGTGTCATAATTATCCTAATGTCCGCATCAACGTCGTGCAAGTCCGCATACAGGTATCTGTATCTTAACCATAAGTGCCAGCTTATACACGTGTAGTGAAATTATGATAACCACTGCGTCTTATCAAACGTATTGGTTTTGCGAATGCGCGTTACAGCTGACAGAACGACATACTGTAACTGACGCACAAGAGAACAAGGACAAAAGGAGGATACAACACTTGAAGAAATGAAGAATTAGTTGGCGTACAGCAAACAAGCGATGACGGAGAACACACAATGATGCATCGGGTGTTCTGTGACATCGGTTTGCGTACTTACGGTTTTATGGAGATCAACGGCATAAAAACGTACCTTCAAGCGTACTCCCTCAACCTCCGCCGCATTCATTACGATAATCAACGCCTAAACAAAATGAGGCACTATTTTTTGCCAAGAGTAGACCTCTTTACAGCAAGTCTATGTAATGACTCGCAGACGAAACCAGCATGCTTTCGAAAATGTTTTACCGGTTTTACCGCCGCAGTATTCGAACGCCAACGGCCAGGAAACACATCGATACCAATAGGCTGACGGCTGTCGGTGGTTAATCAAGTACAAAAACCTTGACGCTATGACTAAACAGCAGCTTCAACAATCGAATTTAAAAAAATCAACTGCCTACTTGCCTGAGGTAACAAAACGTCCTTAGACGCCTCGATTGTTTATGTCAATGGTTTGTGTAAAGTAAAAAATTCAGCATGTTCAGCGCCCCTAGCAGAGAAAGCACAAATCAAAGTATTCGACCAAATTACAGTAGCTCCACTTGCGCGCTTACGCTGAAACGCGCCTCGATTGATTTTTCGCCCTCTGTGGCCATTTGTTGAACTTGAGAGTGTACGGGGCCTGTAGTACGCCCGACGCAAGGCGTCGACACCGGATCTTACGCGAACGCAAGGACCTTAACGCTATCACGTTAATAAATGTCGGCGGCCCTGACAAAGAGCGGTGAGATTGGGCCTTAAGGCCAGTCGAGTGGGAGCTGATCGGGCGAGCTGTCCTGACATACTGACGCTACAATACCTATCCGGCTTTCAATAGGTGAAGCGCCAATAGTGACGGCACACAAGAAGAAATACAGACAGGACAAAGCTCTTCCTGACTGTATTTCTTCTTGTGTGCCGTCACTTTTGGCGCTTCACCTATTGAAAGCTATGCACCAACTAGCCCCACAACGTGTTTTACTGCAGTACCTATCCGGCGAAGCCACAATACAATCATAGGCGGGCTTGTTTACAAACACATTCAGTCAGTGAAAATGCCCGTGTTTCGCAGTTGTCTCCTTTGTTTCCATATAGCTTTCTGCATTCTTTTGTTTGTATTGCGTACCATCGTTTCTTTGAAGAGTCCGAGGGAGGGTCCCTCTCAAAGAAAATGTTGGATCTTCCGTAATCAAGAGTAGATGCAAGCATGAAGTGGCTACCAGCAAAGCAGATTGGTTGAAGTAATTACGACGATTATTCACAACCCTCTCACTCATCCCCGGCGCGCTGGACGCTGCCAACCTGGTCACGTGGTGTGGCGCCATCTCTCGGAGGAGGCGGCGCAAAACCCGCGCCGCGGAACTCACGAACCGCTGACGTTTTGGGCGATAGCCCACATTCACGCATTTCATTTTCCCGCAATAGTGCAACCTCCCCCCCCCCCGGTTTTTTGCAACTTTTTCAATAATGAGGCTCACAGAAGAGGTTTCCCATGTAGTTTGGCAGCGCGCTTACCGTGCTAAGCCGGCATATTTTTACTTTTTTTTCGTGCCAGGATAGCAGTTGCTTCTGGCGGCACAACACGCGCAGAACGCTGTCTGCTGTGGTGTAACACTCTGTCCGGCTTTTGGAGTGTTCGTTTAATGAGACCGGGTCGGATTGTCGGTTATGATGGCGCATCAGTTTCTGTTTAGGATGATTGTAGAAATGGCGTCCCCCTTTCCTCCTCCCCCCCGTTTTTTTTTTAACACAGTTGGACAGATAGTCAGTTGCTCAGGTGTTTGCTCAACATCGCTGCATGAAGGCAGACGGAGAAAACACTGTGCAAATATTTTTTTTTTCTTTTTTTTCAAAATGCGCATACACGAGAAGTTGGTTCCGCCACTCAGTGTTCTTTCGGTCTTGTAGCAGATGTAGCACTTAGAATGGCCGAGTATCGTGAACAGCTGCTCAGACCGGCACCGGGTCGTTCTCTACTTCGCGTAGCCCCCTTGCCGTTGATCACTTGCACACCACATGGTCCCGGCACTGTTGTGTAAGAGCAGAGGCAAACATCTGTGTGCAGTTTCGTTTTCTCTCTTGAGCCATGATAACAGTTGCTTATGGCGGCACAACTCGTGCAGAATGTTGTTTGTTGTGGTGTAACACTCTTTCCTGCTTTTAGAGCGACCTTCGACTGCAGGTTAAGTCGGATTACCCGTTACGATGATGCGGCGTTTTCTGTTTAAGATGATTGTACAAATGCTTTTGTTTACACGCTGGAACATATAGTCACTTGCTCGGACATGTACTCAATATAGTCGTATGGAGGTAGATGCAGTAAGCTATAGGTCTAAATGCTATATAGGTCTAATAGCTATATTTTCTAAATGTGTACACACCGGGAGAAGTCTGTGTACCGATAGTCGCACATTGTTTTTTCCGTCTGCAAGCAGGCGTAGTACTTGCAATGGCTGAGCCTAGTTAACAGCTGCTCAGATCGGCACGGGGTCGTTCGCTACTGCTGTTGCTTATGGCAGCACAACACGCGCTGTTTGTTCTGGTATGGCGCTCTCGCTGCCTTCTTTGAGTGTTCTTTGTGGGACGGGGAATTAATTCGGATCACCGGTTATGTTGGTATACTGTTTTCTTTTTGAGATGAGTGCATAAACGGGTTACATCGCTTTTTTATTGAGTTGAGCAGCTGGTCATTTGCAGCAAGTCACTTGCTCAGGCATAAGCCAAGCATCGTTGCATAGAGGCAGATGCAGTACGCTGGGTACAGGCATTTTTTTCTAAATGTGTGTACACCAGTAGAAGTTTGTTCCGGCAGACACATAGTGTTTACTTAAGCAACGTTGCCCATGGTATGACTGATTCAGGGAACAGCTGCTCGGACTGGCATGATGTCATTTGCTACTTTGATGCCTGGCCGACGATTGTTTCATCTGTGCAGCGTTTTCTAACGATGTACAGCCCTACAATGTGTGTGTGTTTCTTTGTGCAACATTTGTGTTGCCATATTCAGTCAAGTCGAGTGTTTACACTTCCTTTGTAGTATAGCGTACCCAACCTGTGGCGATGGGCACGCGTGCACTTCATGCGGTATGGTAGCGTTTCTCGCAGAGCAACACAACCAACAAGTGAATATCGAATGGGCTTAGTAAAGCAGCATAAACAATAAAAGCAACCGTGACAGGTTTGCAGGTAAATGGATTCTAATGAATGCCTACATTTCTATACCACACACGGGAAGCTTTTTTTACATTGTTTTTTCCCATTCTCTTCAATAAGTCATGCCACCAAAAGGTAATTACGTGGCATGTTAGGGGACTTAGTAACCAGGCTAAGCAGAAAACAGTGGCAAGACTCACCAGGAAACAGCACCGTGACATCTTATGTTTAAAAGAAACAAACATAGATTCCTTGGCGAAAGTTCAAGGCCTTGAAAGGCAATTTCGGGCTTTTTCTCGTTCCCTACACACCAAGCGTGTGGGGCAGGCATCATAGTACTAAATTGGTCACTTCTCAACGGATGTCACTGCAACTTTAATCAAGATGGTCGAATGGTTGTACTTGATTTTGAGTACCAAACGGAGAAATTTATGATGATAAACATTTATGAGCCAGTTCAAAGCACAACGTTGGCAAGCTTTTATATACAGCTAAATTCCTTACTCTTAGAAAGGAAGCACCTCACTCTCACAGGAGACTCTAACTCTGTTTTAAACAACCTAACAGACAGAACAGGTCCACCTAGAGAAAGGACAGACTTTTCGGATCTTAAGAAAGCTAGAGAAAGGACATTTCGGATCTTAAGAAACTGGTAGAACAATATAATTTGATCAATGCGTATGTGCTACGGCATGGTCAAACATTTCAGCGCACATGGAGTTGTAATAACGCACAGGTTCGTGTGGACCGCATGTATGTATCACCTTCCTTAGAACCCTCAGTCATAGACTGTAAGGCAATTTACCCCACTCCTTTTGTCTTAGGCATCTCGGACCACAGACCAGTGGAAATGGTCTGTAAAATTAAAGACAGGTTATTCTACTCTCACCTGCGGCGTGTAGATAACAAGCTGTTTTTATGATGGAACGCCAATGGCTAGCCTTCGTAATTGTTTAGCAGAATCCATGAATACAAGGAACTGGAATTAGTTTTAAAAATCATGGAAGGACATATGTATAGACGAGGGGAATAAGCTTAAACAGAGGTACTCAGATTTAATCATGAATACATTGCAGCATATCCGACTAGTTCAGCGGGGCGAACTGTTTTCAATGTTAATGAAAACTTATTTGAACCATCTCAAGATGAGATTAACGCGGTTTAGGAACCTAACGTCCTATGTCACTTCATTCGAAGCTGGGTTCTTGCCAAGTTTGCACCCAGAAGTTCTCAATTATGTGAGCAGTTGTCGACTAAATCGAATGACAAACAAGAACCACTTCACTAAGCAGGATACTGTTGTGATCGGCCGTTCGCCCAGCGGCACCCCTCGGTCACGGCTCGCACGATTATGGTGAAAAGGCCAATGGCCTCGTCAGGATGGTTCTCGACATGGATGAGTCATGGCCAGCGCGGCAGTGCCTCGTTCATGAAAGGTTTCAGCGATTAGCAATGATACGGCTGTCAGCTGTCAGCAGCACGAACTGACGTGCCCAAGCCAGAGATGCGCTTAGTATAACCAGCTTGGTATAACCCGCTTACTATGACCCTCTCATTGAACCGTCAGCGTCGACGAAAAGGGCGACCAACCTCCGGATTGGTGGGACCTGATGTCATCGACCCCCTGGCACCGGATTGGAGGAAGTGACCAACCAAAGATCACACACGGCATAAAAGGAGCTGCGGACGACGGGAGTGATCGGCGACTACCACTTTATCATCAACTTTTCTGTATTTATTTACATTTCTCTGTTTTACTTTGCATTTTCTTGTACTTACGTAAATATATACGTGTTTGTCCAACGTCCTGAATATTGGACCCAGCTTCACGTTCATCTCACTCCTCCACGAGAAAAGTGGACCCACGTCTTCGAACCCCGAGTCGCAACAATATATTAAGCATTTAGGCACATTATGAGGCCCGCTCAACCCACGAACTTGAATTAAGTTAGACAACATGCTTGAGCATCCTTTCCTAGTAGACTTGTCACAGCTTTCTCCTGAGGGGTACTGTCACTTGGTTACCCCAATAACATTAGAAGAGCTCACACGACCATTACATCACTTGCATAAAGATTCAGCACCAGGCCACGACGGCCTTACAGCAGAATTTTACAGCACATTCTGGGACCTTATAGGACCAAAGTTGTGTGAAGTACTTCACACATTCATTAATTCACACACTCTGCCACAGTCATTGAAACAAGGAAGGATAATTTCATTACCGAAATCAGATGCTGATCTTGGAAGACCCACTTAACTGGCACCCCATCACATTGCTGGGCACTGATTACAAGTTGCTGACAACGGTTTTGACGATACGAGTGCAGGAAATCATGCCATCATTAATTCATTCTTGGCAGTCCGTCTCCGGTGGTAATGTCACAACTTTGAATATGCTAAATAGGGAATTATAGAATACACTTGTGAAAGACATGCAAAAGGATGGTTAAATTTTCTCGATCAAGCAAAAGCATTTGATAGAGTAGAGCACACATATATATTCGCAACATCATTAGCCTTCAGGTTTCCTAGGCAATTCGTGTATCTAATGATTGAACTTTGTAATGATATTGGCAGTGACTTCACCATGACTTAGGGAATAGTCGCGTCTTTCCAGGATTCACGAGGTGTGCGACAAGGCTACCTACTTGTTTGCATTAGCAATAGAGCCTTGTTTGTTGCAAATTGAAAAACACAAAGGCGTGTTAGGGTGAGAACTACCAAGCAACTGTTCGGTTAAAGTCACAGCGTAAGCAGATGATATAACAATTTACCACACAGATGAAAACAGTGCAGCTACAGTTCTAAGAGTGTTAGAGATAATAGGGGCACGGAACCTGCTATAGACCTCGGACATACGATCACCATGTGAAGTTGTTTGCTGTAAGCTGTCTGGAACCTGTCTGTGAATTTGCTATAATCAGTCTGGCGTACCTGTGTTCCGAATAAGATTCCTTACGCGCAACGATCCCCGGATAACGGCTAGGGCTTTTGGCTCAAGGTCACCGAAAACGGTAGCTAAAAGCATTTCACGCTTAATACCGAGGCGATGACGCCTGATAAGACGCGTCCATGACCGACACGGCGAATCAGCCACGCACTCTGTCGGCGAGCCGAAGCTTACAAGAAACTGGCAAGGGCGCTATTCTGGACATTCCACCATTTTCTTCGGTGCGTGACGTAGGCGCGACGCAAACAAAATGGCGCTGGTGGCCCAGTTTTGCTTACGTAACGTGACGCCAACTTGACGTTTTGCCTAAGAAACTGAAATGAAGACACTGAATGTAGCGTTATCGGTAACGCAAAACAGTTTTCCTCCGCAGTAAAAATAAAGCAGCTATCTCAAAGCGTATGATTGTTCCGTCGAAAACGCTTCGCGCTTCCGTCGTCTGCTGCGTACAAGCCGTCGTCTGCTTCAATAGCTAGGATGCGTGTCCCCGGAAAATGCAATGAGTCATCGCATGTTGGCGCCAACGCGCTTGTTTTCTTGCTTGAGACAACATACGCGACCTACCAGTGGTGATGCGCGCACGTTCTAGGCCACGTTATCGCTATTTCGTGAAACGTAAGTGACTCAGCCCGACTCGGCTGGCAGAGAAACGGCCGAATATCACTGATAGCGTTGCGGGCGCCAGAGATAACCACTAGCGCGACGCAAGCGCCGGCGCTGCCATCTCTTGTTCATTTCGCTGGTTACTCGCACCGCGGGAGGAAACTTCAAGGCGCCGCCTTGCGTACATTTCTTTTTATAAATTAGAAAGAGGCCGTTGTCATAACGTCTGATTGTGCGAAAAGGCACTAATCTCGATTACAATACAAATGCAGCAGTGAAAAGTGGACAATATTGCTGAAAGTTTGCTATGTTCAACCAATATTATTTTGTATAAACGCGTTCTTTAAAAAAATGATGGCCCCAAACACAAATGCCAACACCACCCGAGAGCGATGCAAATACTATGAGCACGCGTTATGAACAAAAAATTTTCGTGGCGCCAAACGATAGGGAAAATGTGGCGATACGCATTCCTCTCGGCTGCCATTGCATATGGCTGCTCATTAGCATAATTCGCGCGGCTCGTCGCAGCAAAAATTATGGCGGAAAATCTCAGCAATGGCGGCCCAGTGCAACGTCACGCATCGTCAAAATGACGATTACGAAACAGCCCTTCCTGTGACGCTCCTCACGAGGTATTCCTTCAGCCAATCAGCAAGCTGGCATGGCGCATATCTTGAATCGCCACCACATATTCGCGCAATCGCAGATGCATTGCACTGGCTTCTGCACGCTACCGCTCACATTCTTTTTGAAGCACTAACATCACAATATATCTGCCAAGGACCAAAAAAATGTATTAGTCCATAAAATTTGCAGCTCCACGTCACGTTTCGTCATCTTGATGAAAACGCAAAATGGCATTTCGCAAAACTTCCGTTTCCCGGCACAAATTTCAAAACACGTGACCTCTCGACAGCCAATCAGAGAGTAAACATGGCGGGTAATGGCGGCCGTGCAGCCGCCATGCGTGTCCAGAATAGAGCCCCAAGTCTCGACTCTGGCGTGAGGTAATAGGTATAGATCGCGCACCCTCGAGACTAAAGACACTTTCCATTGCCACCTTGACGCTGCCAGGGAACGCAACAGGTTCCAAGCATTGCTTCCTCTACTTCGGCAGTGCTGTTCCACGGCACTAGGGCAGACGTAATGTGCGGCTCTTAGGGTGCTTACCGAGATTATTTTTTCAAATGCGTAAGCATTTCTATGCCTACCCAAAGAGGAAACCCGTTTGTCACGTAAGAAACTCGTCACGTCAGGTAAGCTTTCAAGATAGGGCCCGCAGCAGCCAGCGAATAGACCTTCGTGCTGCCTCTCGCTTCAAAGCGAACTAAGCGGCGAGAAGACAGCGCACAGGAAGATAAGCACTCGGCGCCCTCTGTCCCCGTCGCAGATCGCTTTCAAGATAGGGCCCGCGCGGCCTCGACATACGTAGCAGCCACCGGGGTACGGTTGATAATTGTTCCATGCGGATTGATAAGGCGCCAAAGAGCGATAACGGCTTATAATGATCGGGGCGTCATGAGCACACCTGGCGCCGCCACCTGTAGTACTTTGGTTGCGTCGTCAATTCACTTTGCACCGCCGTCCTCAGCAGTTCGTGTCACCGCAGCGCTGTCATTAATTGATAATAACACCGGGCTGCGTGGAGATGAGCAAATGGCACAACGCTTACGCATACTTAGATAACTCCCAGAGGAGTTTCTGCGTCAATATTTTTTTCCATCGTGGCGCAAATAACCAATAACGAAAGCCGAAGCGCCCAATGTTTATTATAGCGCAGCTCTTAGGCGCCCGTTCTTCGGTTGAGCGTAGGCGTCAAAGAGTTTTAGCAGAGCGTTTACGGTCCGCTCCGCTCAGACCGGCCTATCACAACAATTGGCACGCAGCCGCTCAGCAAAACGCTACCGGGAACTCTGACGCGCGTGCGCACAGCACACATAGCGGCAGCGGAACGTGGGACGCTGACCACGCTCCGCTAGGAACCTGATTTAGCGGTGCGTCAGGGAGCGTGTAGTTGCTTTCGTAATCGTTTTACCGCCAAGCTTAGAGGATGTCAGTGATGTCTCTGGGAGACGCGTTTGGTAGATAAGCGAAATCAATGCATTCTATGCAGCCACCGGTGTGCGTGAAACGTGTGCGGAGCGGAGCGCAAGCAAGCGCTCTGCTTTTTTTGCGTGAAACGGAGCGGAGCGGACGAGCGCAGACGCCACTGCGCATGCGCACGTCGCTGGGCCGGCCAGCGTTTTTACGGAGCGCAGCTTACGCCCGCTGGGAAGCCCTCTCCAGCGGAGCGATAGGCAGCGCGCGAGCGTGCGTAAAAGCGCGCGGGCGTGTATGGGTATTCAAGATGGCAGCCGTCAACACAAGCGCCGGCCACGGAGGAAGGAAACTAAGGAGAGGCCCTACCCCCTCCGCGCGCTAGGAGAAAAGTGTGGCGGAAATGACGTATAGGTTCTCATTTTTTTGCTGCCTTTTTATTTTTTTGCTGCATGGCCACGCCTTTTGGGCCACAATGGCGGCGTTGTTCTGATTTTTTGAGCGCTCACACGTGTTGCTCTGGTAGGTTTCGTGCCGTGGCAAAGGCGCTGTGTGGGCGGGTTTGCGTTAGACACCGTGTCTTGTTGCGCTGTGTTACCTGCAGCGTGCTCTGCCGGATGTTGCGCGAGCGCGCGCGCTCCGCGCGCGATACCACGCGCAGCGCGGCGTGGTTTCGCGAAAGATGTAAACAAGAGAGGAGGGTGGCACAAAAGGCGGAGCATCGCTATGAGCAACGCCAACTTCCGGCTTCACTTTTGCTTCACAAAGAGTGACGTCAGGGCCTCTCCTTAGTTTCCTTCCTCCGTGGCGCCGGCGCTGCTGCGTTGTCGACGGCGACCGCTGCTCAGGCCCGTTTAGAAGTTTAACCAAATAACTAACTAAAAACACATAACCTACCTTTATTAAACAGTTTCAGCGCATTATTAGCAGGTTTAATTGATATTCTTTTCACTCTAACTCGAATTGTGACCAATAGGTGGAGCAGCAGAGCAAGTGACTCTAGAGTCACTAGAAAAAATTTCAGAGTACCGCAAAGGTCGGGATTTGACTGGCAACACTGAGCGGCCACCGCCATACACCTTCCAAGCCGTCTGCGTCGCGGGAAGGCCGCTGTGTTGGAAGAGCTTGATATTCGGCGACATATCGGGTTGAGTGTTTACTGAAGTACAAATACTTTGTGCCCGGAGATAATGGTTGCCAAGAACGAAAAGGACATGTTATTTTGGCGATGTTATCCAGCCGGTGGTTGTTTTGCACGCCGATCGTGTTTACACCTGGAACTGTGCTACGATTGCGGGCAGCAGCTTAGCGCTGCTATCGCGAGCTTATGCACGCGTTTTTTTTTCCCTTCCGCGGAGCAAGCTACGAAGAAAACGTTTCGTCACTTCGAGCCGCAATGAGGCAAGCTTGTGCTTTTGGGCATGAATATCGAGGACCGCCGTCGGCTTCTACTGAATGTTTCCAAGCAGGACGAAACACCCGACAGTGTCACAGGTACGTACGTTCACTGTGTAATTTCACAAGCTAAATCGGATACATTTAATTTAGTTTGTAATCCGATACCGCGCGTTCTCGACTCTGCCGGGCGACTTCGTCCGCCGTATACGCACGACACATTGCGACTGCCGTGTGCGCATCGGTGCTTGGCCGTGATCGTAAGACGATCTGTGCACAGCAGGCGTAAAAACCAACTGCGATGACCATTTTGCGCACTAAATCTTGAGGAAGGCCAATATGAGCCATTTGTGTGATTACAGCAGCTTATATGTACTTCTGTACACTGATAATGAGCGAGAGTTTGCTACATTGCGGTTTATGAACGCGGCTGTCTAGTGCGTTCATGAGCGGCTACTCTTCTCAACTGATTTATGACTGTTTTCTTAAACTACCAGGAATTGCTGCGTGTAAAAAAAAGGCAGGAACGCCCGCTGATGACGCAGCACTTTTTTTTCTAAGTTGCATGGGCGATGTATAAAATTATTGTGCTTTTAGAGCGGTTTATGTGACATGCATAGTGACAGAGTGAAACTAAAGCTACTGGGTGTTCTGTTGTTTTGTATTTCTTGTTATGCATCAAGCACAGCATTATTTGGGTATGCACCGTAGCATTTCAACATAAAACATATGTATGTTGACTTCAGTTCATTGCATGCGCTCGGCTTACAAGCTCAAAATTTGAAGCATGCATTTTGAATATCACCTGGCCGTTGGTTTCAGGCTCAAAATGCGTATGTATGAATGAGCAAAGGATAAGTGTAAAAAAGGAAGTATCAAGGGCCTCCTATTGACCAAATTTTAAGAAAGGACTGCAATGTGTCAGATTCTGCAGTCTTGTGTGTAGGTGACCAAAGGAAAATAAATCAAAAGATGAGTTACTTGATATTACATGCATGCAGTGTTTGGTAATATTTTCTTAAATGTCATGTGTATAGGTCAGTTTCATTTGTAATGTACATCCAGGTACAAATCGCACATTCAATGAAAGCAAGGCAGTAAACAATATGAGTGCTTTGTGTGCGGTAAGCGATAGCCACCTTGCACACATTTATTGACATATATAACATATACATTGCACTTTCATTTTCCCGACCACAAGCCTACGGCTTTAGTCATGAACAAAGTCGAACTTTGGGCTAGTTGGCAATAATTTTTACAGAGATACCTGCCGAATAAACAAAGGACGGGGAAAGAAGGATGGCACAAATGCAAACAGACAAAGAAAGCTTTTATTTCAGAGGCATACCCAAGGAGACCAACATGTCGGTGCTCACCGATGATGCAGAAAGCCTGTTTCAGAAATTGTGCAGAGAGTATAGATGACCCACTGTCCTCAGTGCCACAAAAGAACAGCAGAAAAAGGAATTTCAGATTTTGCCCTGCTTTCACCATATCTCTCTGTTCCCAAATGGTAGCAGAAAAATTCAGCACAGGCGTAATCTTCACACGCTCCCACTTCCCGCACAAGTTGTCAAGCCTTTACACACTTTTCAGCTGAAGTATGGTGAAAAAACTGGTTTGTGATATGAAGCATACCACCAAGCTTATTGAATGTGCAGCACTCATGGTTTGCAAGATATCTCTGAGCTGTAGGTCTGTTCATATAGGGCAAACTGGTCGTTTCCTAAACAACTGACGAAGAGAACATGGTGCTTCACTTAACAAAAATAATGCTCAGTATGTCTGTTTGCACTGTAAAGCTTGTAGTTTTTATCTGCTGTACAGAAACACAGAAGTCTTAGGACGATTAAAAGACAAGTTAGCTAGGGAGATTCTTGAGGCGCCTCTCATTCACAGGTTCAGAAGAGACGCATGTCACTGATATATCTGGTGTTGATTTTCTTCAAAGAGCACTTAGGTTACTTAATTCTAGATAATATAGTTTTTTTACGTTTTAAGGTGAGGCTTTAATCTTGTTTTTAATTTTGCTACAAGTATGAAGCTTTCACCTTCTTTGCTTTTGGTGGTTTTTGCTGTGATACAAATTTTTTCATGTAATCACAAAACATCATTCCTGTTTAAGTGTAGTGGCTGGGCGCACACATTGCTTTCCTTAATGCTGTTGTCAATTCAAGCTCATCCCGTCTTTCCTTCATCATCCTGTATTTCCGAGTAAAGTCTCCCTGTCAAATGTGATCATGAAGCAGGCACACCATGCAAACTTAAAAAATGGGCAGACTAAGACACTTTGGCACCTAAAAACAAAGTGCACGTAAGTGAGTTATAATGCTCTTTTTTTCTCTTTATGGCACATAAGGCAAATGTGCTTATGCTGAAGAGACTTGGAAGTGTAGGTACACCTGAAGTAGAAATTAAGAATGGCTTAGTTTTGCTCCTTGCGACTAACAAACTGCCTGCAACATCCATCATGTACGGAAGCTACAAGTTCTGAAGCCTAATGAACTTTATTATTTCTTTTTTCGGATTTATAAACATAGCTTTAACTAAGCTTCAATGTGTGCGTTGCTTGGAATGTATCACAATCTGTAATTACTGTGCTAGCAAACAAGTTTCAGTTGCAGCGCCAATCATCACAATGGCAGTGAGGTGAAGCGAATGCCCCTGCTGTTGCGCCCTCGGGCTAAGGGGGGTAATCATTGACTAAAGAATAAATAGTAGTTATGGTGGCAGCAACTGCATTTCTTTCATACATTAATTTTTGATGGCACTTCAGAGGATGCTTTGCTATCTGTGAAAAGCTTTCAAAAAGCCCGCGGGATCAGCAGATACAGTTTGAGCTATGAAATTGTCTACCTTGTCATAAATTAACTACTCTGCATTACTCTGCAGCTGAATGGCACCGACAGAGACACAGGTAGCCAACGGAGCACACGGAGGTCCTCATCTGGCACCACTGGGAAGGCACAGCATTACACAAGAAAGGAACCCTCTTACAACTCATAAGAACGGGCGCTGGTGACTGGTGCCAGAACCTGCCCCACAAGCCTTGTTTCCTAGCAAATATGCAGGTGAGCCAGCTCCTCTTCATCCGCATGTTCCAAGCAAACAGTCATTCAAAAAGTATACATCACTGACCTCACCTCCAGAAGCAAACACGTTTGTTTCACCTACGGAACACACTGGAGGCTGACACCACTAGTGTGGAAAATAAACAAAGTAGAAGCGCTGCAAACAGCACATGCAAGACTAGAAACACCTATCACCCCTGCAGTCATCTTGAACAGCAAGTGGAGTTTGCTGTACAACACAAAGATAACAACTACCCAGTACTGACAACACCATTTAAAAGTACCAACTCTCAAATAGCAACACCATTAGCGTGTACGAACAAAAACAAAATGAATTTTGTATATATGACAATGAAACTGCAGGAGCATGAACACCAGAAAACACCGATTGCACACTATCTCCTTAAAACCACAGCAAAGTCTGATTTCATCCTTCTGCGGAATACAGAAAATAGCTTTTGAAGCTGCAAAGCCTTACATACAAGCCATAATAAGCCGAGTCGGCCAGTACTCTCATCCTAAGCACGGACTAGAACAGCTGCTCAAATACACTCGACATTTTGCACGATGGTCTTATATGCAGCATCAACCACCACACAAGTATGAATGTGTGCTTACAACCCTCCTAAACAATGCAATCCAAGAACATTTAAAACGCATCAAACTGCTTGAATAAATTTTAAAAATTCTGTACCATGCATACAGCTTCTACACACAAAAACATAAGAGCAACCATAAACAGCACAAACTGGCTTAAGTGCACAAAACTCCAGCAGGCAATTTTTTCCCCCATAGTGCAGCAAATTAAGCATTAGTGGAATGGCTAAGAGAGACTAGACAAAGAGCCGCAGGCATTCAATATCTGTGCCATCCGACTCCCCTAACACAGACTTGGTCAGGTTTTAAAAAAAGCGGAACCAGCTTGCAGTGTTGAGCCAAGAGTCCAAAATAAATAAGCCAGAAAAAAATAAATAAATATTGCAAACTGGAATAATGTCTTCTTTGCCTGACTCTGGAGGCTGAACTCAGCATGGAATATCATATGTGACAAAATTCACACCAAACATACATGGTAGTTGTTAGTAGAGGACTATGAACACCTAATATTGTTCTGTGTTTTCTTGTGTCAAACGATGCGTTACAAAATAGAATACATGGGTTACCGGGCAGTATTTGCCTACAGTGCTAAATAATTTATAATGGATTTTCTTCTCTCATGCTGTTTCTGTTTCATCGACGAACGACTGATGTCAAGCTCATGTGTTGGTCACGTGATCCACTAAAAAAAACTAACAATCATTGATGTGTAGTTATAATTTACTGCAACATTTAATCCAACCTTTTCCAAGACCTGGAATGAC